>NC_143561.1:70811250-71113125 GCF_054136105.1 Typopeltis vanoorti
GAAGTCGTAGAAATTTTCAGACAACCATTTTTGACTTTTCCCAGAGGTGTGGCAAGGGGCCGAATCCTGCTGCCATACATACGGCCTACCATTGCCTACCCTTGTTATCCAGGGCTTGACTACAGTTAGCAACTCCACGAACAAAGCCCGAATTCCAATGCCAGGGTTCTTCAACACCTGTTCCTGCAGATTTGCGAGGAATTCTGCTGTACGAACGCAATCAGATCGTCTGCTAGGGATCTTTCTTCTTGCTACATCCTCGTAGTCACCATTGCAAGTCTCTAGTTCATGCCTGATTGTTTTTACTGTATTCAGGGAGCATTGGGCAGCAGTCGTAATATCCTTATTTTGATGGCGGGCACGAATCATCATGATACAAGTTATTCTCTTCCATGATTCAGGTGGGTTCCAGCTATCCATCCTTTCTGACATCTTGTATGTGAATGAAGAAGGGTCCAAACTTTTAAATGAAGAGAAGTGTGTGTTAATACATGTAACTTACAGAAAAATATAATTAATTATAAATATGTCAAATTTATCCCGAACACCCTGTATATATATATATATATATATATATATATATGGAGTAAAAAATATATATATATATTTTTTACTAAAAATATATATATATATTTTTTACTAAAAAAAAAAATATATATATATATATATATATATATAGCTGTGATGATCAGCTTTTACTCGGTTGTTATACATTTGAAAAAAATACATTTAATGACTATAAGACTGAGATAACATATAAAGATTTTAATAATAAATACTACTAGTTTCGGCATATAGCAGCCTTCTTCAGGTATTTATAAAGGAAAAGAATACTAATAAACATTGAATTATTTAAACAAACTGGAAATTACAGGTACAAATTGCCTCACATAATCGATACATAAAAACATATTTTTTCAAGTTGTTCCAACTAGCGTGCCATTGTTTGTTGCAATTGTGCGTGCAGGTTCACGTGAACGCCAATATTGAATAACTGCAGCATGGCTATCTGGGATGTTATAACTTAAATTGTTGTTTAAGTGGACCGGGTTCAGTAGGATTTCCCTTGATTCTACGATTTTCCTTTCAAACTCATCATCACAGCGAAAGATATTTTCTGATCTATTCCAGCAGACAGAGTGGCTTCGTTGGTCATCATTAGGATTATTTGAAAAAAGAACATGACTGGATAACGCAGTTGCATGAGATCTTTATGAGCTGCTATATGCCGAAACTAGTAGTATTTATTATTAAAATCTTTATATGTTATCTCGGTCTTATAGTCATTAAATGTATTTTTTTCAAATATATATATATATATGTGAAATTAATTTTTTAATTTGGGGATATTTGTATATTACGGTTACCAAGTAATATTATAAGCTTGGTTATTTAACTCCTAATCCCAAGTACGCAAACAAATAAGTTTGCGTCTGAAACATAGTTAAAGTCTAAAGATGGTACAACACCAGGGCAACTCATTGTAAAGGTGGGTAAAGCTCAGAAAGACCTCAAAAAAGGTTGAAACCGGTTTGGGTAGTGACCCCACCCATAATGTATTGCAGTATACATCTTTTAGTGAGATGTGCTTTACATTATGGAAAATACTAAGAATAGTGATCAGAGCTTTACCCACCTTTACAATGAGTTGCCCTGGTGTTGTACCATCTTTAGACTTGAACTATGTTTCAGGCACAAACTTATTTGTTTGCATACTTGGGATTAGGAGTTAAATAACCAAGCTTATAATATTACTTGGTAACCCTAATACACACACACACACACACACACACAAAGGGATGTCATAGAAGGTTGCCACCTGTGATGCGAACCATGTATTGACTGCTTCTTTGATCTCCTCGTCTTAAAATCACCAGCCACCAAGGAAAGATTTCAGATATTTGAACAGGTGAAAGTCACTTGGCACGAGGTCAGGACTATATGGGGGATGATGGAATAGTTCCCAGCCGAAGGTGACATGCAGTTGTGTTATGCCAGCCGTGTGTGGGCAGACATCATGAATCAAAACAACGTCCCTGGTAAGCATGCCACATCATTTATTCTGGATCGCACAATGCAGTTTCTTAAGGGTTTGGCAGTACATACTCGCGTTGATTGTGGAGCCTTGACCCAAGAAGTCTGCCAGCAAAATTCCTTGTCTGTCTCAAAACACAGTGCACATGATTTTACGAGTAGAAACCGTTGTCTTCAATTTCATCTTGACTTGTGATGAGGTGTGCCTTTACCATGGACTGCTGTTTGGATTGATTTAGGGGTTGCATGCGACATCCAAGTCTGGTCCCTGGTGACGTCTGCTCAGGAAACCATCGCCATTCTCATGGTAGCATGTTCTCCATAAACCTCAATATTTTGCCAATGAATTTCAGCTCCTTTAATGTTCCTCGCATTCAAGAAACAGATGAATGACCTAATTTCACATGCGGTGGGCGATTAGATTTTCTTAGACATTATAAACACACACCAGGAAGTGTATGAACTGTGTGAATGTCTGAAAATGGCACCATCTTGCTAAGGAATCAACAAACTCAGCACGCATGCACACCATTGCAATTGCATCACTGCAGTGAAAATATTTAAAAACGTAACTTACTTTCTGGAAGTCCCATGTGTGTGTGTATATGTATGTATGTATATACATATATACACCGGGTGATCCAAAAATAACAGAAAAAGTAAAAATTCAATAATTCGAAAAGTATAGAGAGTAGAACGATACGGTTTTCGCAGAAATGCACAGAAAGACATGGGATTTTTTTTTTTAATAATGAAAAATTTTATTACCAGAATAGTTGCATTTTTCCACCAACAGGTGGTGCTTCAGTTGTGTCAGTAGTCTGTGCAGTGGCACAGCACAGTTCACAATGCAGCTAGGATTACAAATGTTCAAT
Source organism: Typopeltis vanoorti (assembly GCF_054136105.1). Classification (NCBI taxonomy): domain Eukaryota; kingdom Metazoa; phylum Arthropoda; class Arachnida; order Uropygi; family Thelyphonidae; genus Typopeltis; species Typopeltis vanoorti. The sequence goes on from NC_143561.1 coordinate 70,814,160, forward strand.
GTGACAGCCGTCATTCATGAGAATGGACATCAGACGTGGCATGACACCCTGCACAGCATCGAAGAGGGTTTCAGCTGTAATTCCTGTCACATGATGGCGAATAGCTTCTTTCAACATGGCCAATGACGTCGGCCGACCTCTGTACACCTGTGACTTCAAGTAGCCCCATAACCAAAAGTCACAAGGTGTAAGGTCTGGAGATCTTGGTAGCCATTCATGCGGGAAAGAGCGACTGAGGACATGGTCATTGCCAAATGTCGATCGCAGCTGGTGCTGGACAGGACCTGTGATGTGTGGAGGTGCTCCATCCTGCATGAATGTTACACTATGGAGCACTTGCCTCTCTTGCAAGAAGGGAATGTTGCTGTTTCTTAAAAGCGCTGCATAACACCCGCCTGTGACAGAAACAGTTCGAAATATACCGCTGTGGACTTCCTCAAAGGAAAAGGGGTCTATAACATAAATTGAAAGCCAAAACGGCTATTTTTCTGGTATCCTTAATAATAATTAAGGGGATACAAATCCCTTGTTCTTCAACTACCAGTAAGCAAAACTCTAAGATCGAGAACTACGAATCTATGAGTTTCATATATACCGAAAAACTATCGGCAAATCCAAGTGTAAATGACCACTTGGTAGTACGACACCAAGGCAACTCGAAGCAAAGGTGGAGCAAGCTCCCTCACTATCCTTGATATTTTCTCATAATGTAAAAACACAGCCCCTGGGGGATGTAATACTGTAATTACATTGAGGAGAGGTCACTACCCAGACCGGTTTCAACCTTTTTTGAGGTCTCATCAGTGAGTAGGTAGACCTGGAAGATAACAAGGTTTAAGTGAAAAGAATTTACATACCTTTACTATACGAATGCCATAAAGGTGTGTTTGTATATTATAACATAAATTGAAAGCCAAAAAAGGCTATTTTTCTGGCATCGTTTTTGGCATAGTTTTTCGGTATATATGAAACTCATAGATTCATAGTTTCTACATCTATATCTCCTCCTGAGATTTTTATTTAATAAGGTTATAACACCTTATGGTAACTTGTTTTGGTAAAATACTTACAAGCTCTGCATTACTAAATCTTGGTATTTCTAGCCTGGCTCCCACTGATGAGACCTCAATAAAGGTTGAAACCGGTCTGGGTAGTGGCCCCTTGCCTTTAATACAAAACATCATACATCCCCTTCTTGGAGATGTGTTTTGGCATTAAGGGTAAATATTAAGATTAGTGATCAGAGCTTGCTCCACCTTTACCACGAGTTGCCTTGGTCTTGCACTACCTGTGGGATCAGCTAGTTTTGCATAAATTGCAGGTGCAAACTTGACATTTTGTCTGTTTGCTTACTTGGAAAAAATGGAGTAAAACCAGGTTTAAAATTGCTTGGTATCGATCTTAGAGTTTTGCTTACTGGCAGTTGAACAACAAGGGATTTGTATCCCCTTAATTATTATTAAGGATGCCAGAAAAATAGCCGTTTTGGTTTCAATTTATGTTATAATATACAAACACACCTTTATGACATTCGTATAGTAAAGGTATGTTAGTTCTTTTCGCTTAAACCTTGTTATCTTCCAGGTCTACCTACTCACTGATAAGACCTCAAAAAAAGGTTGAAACTGGTCTGGGTAGTGACATCTCCTCATAATGTAATTACAGTATTACATCCCCTAGGGGATGTGTTTTTACATTATGAGAAAATATCAAGGATAGTGAGGGAGCATGCTCCTTCTTTGCTTCGAGTTGCCATGGTGTCGTACTACCAACTGGTCATTTATACTTGGATTCGCCGATAGTTTTTCGGTATGTATGAAACTCATAGATTCATAGTTCTCGATCTTAGAGTTTTGCTTACTGGCAGTTGAACAACAAGGGATTTGTATCCCCTTAATTATTAAAGGGGCCTATAATTAATAACACAGTGAACCCAAACCATACTGTCACCTTTGGCTGATGCAAAGGGGTTTCCACAATCGCGTGTGGGTTCTCTCTCACCCAGATGCAGCAGTTGTGCGCATTTACACTTTTATTAAGCAAAAAGTGTGCCTCCTCAGTCCACAGGATCTTTGACAGCCAGTCCGCATTGTTTTCCATCTGTTGAAAAGCTCAATTTGCAAATTGGTGACGTCTATCGAAATCGGTTGGTTTCAGTTCCTGTACGTGTTGGATTTTGTAAGGATACCTCTCGAGGATGATCCTGAGTGAGCGCCACAGTCCCATACGAAATGCCAGTTCGTCTTGAAATTTAACGTGCCTGCATTCCCCATGTGAGGAAGCTGCCGATTGTGTGTCGGTCTCATGTTCGACCTCGTGCACAACTGCAATAGTTTTTTTGGGTCTCCTGCTTCTTGCACATGCTTCCAAACTGCCAGTGTCCTCAAACCTCTTCATCATAGCTATCAGTGAAGAACAAGACATTGGTCCCTTTCCACTTCTAATACCCCGCATCGAACGATAGGTGCACAAAGCCACATTTGCACATTCGGAGTTCTGATAATACAGCTTAACTAAAAGTGCTTTATCTCGTAAGGATAACATGCCTCACCTTGGCAGAAAGTTTAACTTCGGTAATAAACATTAAATGCTGAGTTTAACTTCAGTATTCACTACATCTGAAATTTATGTACCTCACGGTTTAAATAGTGATAGGTAGCAGCTCTGGGATCGCTACAGCGCCACCTGTCGGTGACAAATGTAACTATTCTGGCAATAAAATTTTTCATTATTAAAAAAAATCCCATGTCTTTCTGTGCATTTCTGTGAAAACCGCATCATGCTACTGTCTATACTTTTCGAACTATTGAATTTTTCCTTTTTCTGTGACTTTTGGATCACCCGGTGTGTGTCTATATATATATATATATATATATATATATATATATATATATATAGATGATGTGTGTATGTCTATATATATAGACATATACACATCATCATCATTCATCATCAAATTCATGTACCCTTAAGGGGTGTACAGGATATGATAGTGCTACATGAAAAATTTACATCATTACTAACGTCCTATCTACAATTTTCCTCCAGATCAGGCTGTTACTTGTTAAGACACGAATATTATCAGATCTTATATTTCTGTCGTCTAAGGCACTTTGTACCCTATCAAACCACCTATATCTAGGTCTTCCTCTGGGTCGTTTTCCTGTCAACCTGGCAGAGAACACTTGTTTTGCTAATTTTTCCCTCTCCCATTCTGTTTAAATGACCCTATCACCTGAGATTAGCTCTGCTAATGCATTCCTGGATGCTGACATTGTCAAGTTCTTTCCTAATATCCTCATTTTCAATATGATATTGCCAATGATGACATCTGTTCATGCCTGTAATCTTTCTCAGGACTCTCATATTTGCGGTCTCTAGTCTTTTGTCAAGTGTTTTTCTTCTGACCCAGCTCTCAGATCCATAAGTTAAAACTGGTTTGAACACTGTCTTGTATACAGCTAATTTAGTGTTCTGAGTAATTTCTCTCTTATTCCATATGAATTTATTCAATTGACTTCCTACTATACCAGCTTTATTGATTCTGTTGTCTATTTCCATATTTAATTTACCATCTTCACTAAAAATCGTGCCTAAGTAGGTGAAATGTTTTACTTGTTCAACAGGTTCTCGTTCACAACACAGTTGATATTTTCAATGATTCTGCCTATTTTCATTGTCTTTGTCTTTTTATTGCTGACCGTCATACCATATCTATTACAACAGTTATTCAATTTAGTCAAGGAATCTTGCAGATTCGTAGTGGATTTATTGATAAGTAGAACATCATCCGCATAAAGCAAAGAGCTGACATTAACATCTCCAATTTTGGTATCATGTTTAATACCACTTCATAATGTGATATAACTGTAGCGTATTGAATAGCTTCTCTCTTGGTACTTTATCATATGCCTTTTCCAGATCTACAAAACTCAAATAGAGAACTTTGTTATATTCCCATGATTTCTCCCCTATTTGTCGTAAAGTGAAGATCTGATCCTGACAGCCTCTATTTGGCCTGAATCCAGCTTGTTCTTCACCATATACTCACATATATCTTACCAAAAACACTCAGTAGGGAAATACCTCTTTAATTCAAACATTCAGTTTTATTTCTCTTTTTATATATGGGTACCATGAGAGTTCTACTCCAATCATCGGGAATTCGTCCCTCTGTCCAGACCTTCTGAACTATGCAGTGCAGCCACTGCAAGACTTTTATACCACCATACTTCAGCATTTCTGGTTGAATATCATCTACTCCTGCTGCCTTTCCACATTTCAAGCCTTTGATGGCTTTTTCTACTTCAAGTATGGATATGTATTCCTGACTGTATGCCTGTTGAGTGTTTTTTACAACTGTGCTATCACTGCTTGTTTCATTTAGCAATTTCTCAAAGTAATTACTCCATACTTCAAGAATATCTTTTTCTCCCATTTTCATGTCACCTTTATCATCTCTAACTCCTTTTACAGTACTCTTTCCTCCATTTCTAAGCTTCTTCAATAACTTCCAAAATATCTTGCCACCTTCTTGATATTTATTTTCTATGTTCTTGCCAAAGTCCCCCCATGACTTTTGTTTAGCTAGTTTTACACAGTGTTTAGCTTTCTTACATTTGTCTCTGTATTCTCTAAGAGCACAAGCTGACCTATTTGTCAGGAACTTTTGATATGCTTTCTTCTTTTCCTTCACTGCCTCTTTAACTTCCGGTGTCCACCATGGAGTTCTGATTTCTATATCCTTGCAGACAACCTCACACATGCCTCTCTGGCTGAATCAATCAAGGTTTTCTTCAAGGCTTGCCACTGAATCTCTAAAGTTGGGTCCCTGTTCTCAAACTCTTTAATTTTTTTTTTTCAATAATCTTTGTGTATTTTAGTCTACAGTTCACATCTGAGAGCTGCTCAACTTTTATTCGCTTTAAAACTTTTCTTACATGTTATTCTTTTCAATATGAAATTCAATTTTATCCTGCTCAAGACTAAATAGTGATCACTTCCAATTTCAAATCCTCTGTACACTCTGGTGTCTTGCACAAGGGAGAAAACATCACTATCAACAATAACATAGTCAATGAGACTTTTCTTATTTCTTGCCTCTTCTCTCCATGTGAATTTGTGCACATTTTTATTTTGGAACATCAGGACATGGACTGGTAATAACCAGTCCATGTCCTGAGCAGAAATCCAACAAATATTTGCCATTATTATTAGCTTTGCTCTTTTCTCCAAATTTTCCCAATATATTTTTGTATGTCTGACAATCATTTCCTACTGTGTTATTTAGATCCCCAACAAGGGCCAACTTTTCCTTTTTCATTGTGTCAGATGCTTTCTCTAAAGCATTAAAAAATTCCTCCACTTCTACCTTAGTAGATCCTTCTGTGGGACCATAGGCACAAATAAGTCTCATTGTCCAGTACCCCATTCTGATATTTACCCAAATCACTCTACTTGAGACTGCCTGCCATTCAAGAAGATTAGCCTCGTATTTAGTGTTGAATACAATGGCTACTCCTTCTTTTCCTTGATTGTCATTGCCTGAATATAACGTTTTGTATTTATTGCTCAGAAAGATCTCACCAGTTTTTGTCGTTTTTGTTCCAGTCGTCCCTATTATGTTGATCTGGTACTTATCTAATTCCTCAGCTAGCTCCATTTCTTTGCCATTGAGGCTTCTTATGTTGATAGTACCAATCTTTAACTCTGGTGATGTTCAGTTGGGGTGTTTTTTCAGATTTGTTCCAGTAGCCTACTTTTCACTGTTCACCGTAGTTCACTGGTGAAAACAACTGGGGCCGTGTTTAACCGGGCGACGCCCCAGCCAGCATGAAATTTTGTCATATTGTACCATCATTTTATAATTTGGTTTAAGCCAATAAGAATTACAATTTGATCAGCTAAATCCCAAATTGCCAGACCATCCTCGTTCGTTCAGTATCCAGGTAGATACCCAACAGCGTGCACCACAAGAAAGTGAGGATTGGATATTAGGTCAGAGGCCCTGGTCGGTTCTCCGCATTCCTTAAAAGGCGATGTGGAGGTCTCCTCTCAGTTATACAGCTTTGACCCTATACACTGTATATATAATGAAATAAATTTAATGACTACAAACCAAGATACTAAAATAGAAAAAATCTATTTATTATTTGAGTGCACAACCAGTTTCATCTTCTTAGAAGACTTCATTGGATGCATAACATGAAAAGAGAAATACAAAAATATACATTACATGAAAACATATCAGCTATAAATTAAATTGCAAGCCTATTGCTAACGTTTGAAGGTGTTCTGAATGCCATGATATTGTTGGGCACATCCAGGTGGGTATGATCTTGCATATGCCGAAGCTGGAAAGCTGAAGATCGACAATCAGATAGGTTATAGCTAAGGTTGATATTAAGATAGAGCAGATTGAGGACAATTTCTGTTGATACCACAATTCTTCTCTCCAGCTCATTATAGCATCTAAAAATGTTTTCTGAGATCACTGGATGAGTGACAGAATCTTCATTAGGTTGAGCAGAATGAAGAACGTGGGACTAGAGAACAGGCTTGCTCTAGTCCTGCAATATGTGATGTATCTTATGTTCTTCCATACGCAACTCAATGGATTTCTCTGTCTAACTAAAATAGGGCACATTGCAGTTACACTGAAGACAGTAAACTCTAGAATACTCCAGGATACTGTCAGGTTTCAGTTTAGGTGTATCAAGTGTGGAATGGAGTTTGGAACGGATTTTAAATTTTTTGAGAATTTTAGCTAACCTTGGTAAAACAGGGCTTTATATATATGGTAAACTTGTAAATAGCAGTTTATTTATGAACAGTCTGATAGGATAACCATTTTTTCTTGAAAGGTTGTAAGAAGGAACCATAAGTCTATGAGTATCTTTTAATGTTCTCTGTCTGCCTTGTATGTTTATGTAAGAAAAAGCTGAGATTCTGGGAAGTGGGTGCGGGGGAAGGAATCTTTTCTCCATATGAGACTAGACCACTTCTAGCTAATCATCAATTGAAAATTTCAAATCAGATTTTAATCTAGATTTTTCCACTCGAAGGGTATGAACTAAAGTTTTATTTAAGAGTAACAATTCTGAAGGATAGTCTAATTTTTCTATATTCCATTTACTTTACCAGTGAATTTTGACTCACTGCAAAAGTTGTTTCAATACTGACATTATAATTGTCTAAATAAAGTTGCTTATATTTTAAAAGTGGTTTAACATTACAGGAATAGTAAGCACAGAACTGAAACAGATGATATTCTGGAATATGAGATCTCAACTCTCATAAGAATAAGACAATCTACCTTTTTGTAGGACTTTGTCCACCTCAAGCATTTGGTTCTGAACTATTAAATTTTGTCTAATCCCTGAAACAGCATACATCATGATGCACATTGCAGATATTTAATTACTCATCATTTTATATAATTTTCTTCCCAGCATTTGTAATGCATATGAAATGAGTTGTCATTTGTACTGAATATTTGATGTTATAGTCCTTATTAATGTAATTTTTAATTGCAACCTACTGAGTATTAATTGAGACTTCATGTATATTTATTTTCAGTTATGGCTGAATAATCCATCAGTAATTTTTAAATTGCTTTTTTTTTTATTCTTTTGTCACTGTGTGTGTGTGTGTACATGTAAAGGAAATTTTATACTTTTTTAAAATTGTATGAGTATTGAAAAATTTGTACTTATTTTTTGAAGTTTAATCTTTAGTTGTATTACATTTCTTATTTAATCCTCAAGTTTCCTATTTATATTTATTTCTTATAAAATTTTATGTCCTTATGTGTTTTGTCTTATTTGTCTTATTTTATGTCCTTATGTGTTTTTTTATTAAGTACAACAATTTTAATATGAATGATTTTTGTAAATAAAGTAATATGATATTAAATATCAGAACTGTAATGGTTTTTCATTTTTGAAAATATAAATAACATAGAACAGTATAAATATCTTTTCATAGAAAATATGTTCATAGAAAGCATAACAGTAGCAACTGAAATTATATACTGTATTGTTGTTTCAGTACTATCTTCTCTGATATCAATATACTGAGCAGTGTATATCTTGTTTGTGCAAAGTGTTATATGAACATCTATGATTTCATAAAATGTGGAAGACAAAGATCAACAAAAAAAAAAAATAACCTTTGAGATTTGTGAATATATATTGTACAATTTGTGTAGTGTTAATCTATGAACACACCTTTAGCTTTACTGGCAGCTTTTATAAGAATTCACATCTATAAACAAATTAAATTTCAGTTTTTTTATTCATTTGAATAAAGATAATATATATATATATATATATATATATATATATATTAAAACCAATTATATTGCTTTTTTTTTTTTTCACTTCATGGTTTTGCAAGATGGGAGTCGCAAGGCTCTTCTACCATGAACACCTTTGCCACTTTCTCTCAGGTAGTGCATTCTATACTCCTACCACTCTCCATGCAAAAAACTTGCTTCTTATCCTTTTACTCACCACTTCCTTTTGCAACTTTCAGAAAAGGCTTCTCGTCCTTGTTCTTTCCCTTTATTCTACCATATGAAAAATCTCCCCTGTGTTAATCCGATTAACAAATGCTCTGATTTCAGAATTCACAATATTAGCATAATGATCACTTGATATTACTTAAAATCAGACAAGCAGACATAAAGGCCAATTGTGCAGATTTTTTTAGCCTCATTTAGTTTGTTGTCAATACTGACTTCTGTAGGTGTTAAGATGTGGTCTGAGAGGTTGAAACAACTTTGTTATCTGGAAGGTTTGGTCTTGAATTAAATTTTTTTTCATATAAAGCGTTGAATTTTTTGATCCATCTATTCTTGCTAATTAAAAATGTCCGATTAAAACTGTCATCATGCTGTCTAAATGGGACCATAGGTTAGCTCTATGCTGTTAGAAATCACATTGTGTAAATGAAAACATGATGAATCCACCTGGCTCAGGGCAAATCTAGTGCATTGTGTCCCTTCGTGTAATAATGCTAAAGATGTTTTGAAATATTTATTTAGCTCTTCTAGAGTGCAACCATTCTCTAATAAAAACTTGGGAATAATGTTGTTTCTGCACCTTTTTAAAAACATTAGTTGATTCAGAAGTTTAGCCTTTTTGCATTTAAGCTATTCTAATCTACATACCTTACGTTTGACTTCCCCATCAAGTCTGTTCATGATAATGTTATTTTCGACCACTGAATATTATACAAATAAACATACAAAACTGGGTTTAATTGGTCGGAGATATATACAGAGATGTAGCCTACTAAAGTCGGCGAAACTGCTGTAAACCTTTAGTTTTGCCAACTTTACTGTTGGGTTTGGCTGGGCACACAAAAAGCAACAAAAACAGCTTAAAACAGAAACGAGCTAAAGTATCAAGTTAAAACATAACTGAATGCTAAATATTATCAAAATTCAAATAAAATGTTATTACATCAAATGCATGGAGCATGTATGTTACTATTATTATTACATGACACCTCCAGGGAGTCGAAAAACTCATCGAGGGACAGGCGAGTTCTGTAATTGGCTTCAAAGTTGAACTCTGATGTGTTGAGTGACCTTATGAGTGTTTTCCCAGATGTCACCAAGGACCATTCCTTGGTTTCTGTTAAGGCTGCCTCGTGAACAGATCACTACTGCAGCTTCTTTGATGTTAGGGGTAAGAAAGTCTTCTAAGTACAGTATAGTACTTTTATCCCATTCAATATTGTGATTCGTATTAGAAAACTGGAGAGCTAAACCGGAATTGTCTTCTCTGTTGTTGACATCCCCGATGTGTTCTTTTTTTCTTATCTCTAAACTTCTAGATGTTTGTCCTATGTAATTTAAACTGTAAGAGCAGGGGGATATTTTATACTCTGGGTGTTTATAGAAAGCAGTCTTGTCCTTAAGTGACCGTAACAAATTACAAACTGTCTTTATTGGTTTGAAGGCCACTTGGATCTCATGAGGTCATAGCGGGTTTGCAATTTTCTGTGAAACTGTGCCAGCAAAAGGAATGAAAATGGAATACTTATAGTTAGTTTCTTGGGTTTGCTGTAAGGAGGGGTTGGAGAAAAGAATCTTATTTATCAATTTTTTCGGATAACCATTGTTTGTTAAAGTTTTGAAGATGACATCTAATTCGTCTGTTAAAAACTTTGTTCTCTTATGATACAAACTGTCCTGTTTTCCAGCATGTGAATAGTACTATTCAACTTTTGTGAAATATGATGTGATGAAGAAAAATGTAGGTAACGGCCAGTGTGGGTCGGCTTGCGGTAAACCTTTAAATCAATATTGCCATCAGTTTGTTTTGTTATTAATGTGTCTAATGTTAAAGTTGAGTACTATTGATATGCTGAAAAACAGGGTAGTTTGTATCATAAGTAATGACAAAGTTTTATAACTGCTCAAAAATTATTTCTTAATGAATTTTCCAGGTGTGTGTGGTGTACACCTAGCATACTCAGAATGTAATCCCCCCCCCCCGCTGTGTTATATAAACATGTACAATCACCAAATGTTTATGTAATTTGCAAAGAAAATTGCTTTGAAAGATTACTTAGCTCTATGGTTGCAAAAATAAATGAGCAGTGAACACCCATTCTCTAAACTTAATAAAAAAAAAAAAAATGAACAGAAAAATATTATGCAGTTGCATTTAAGTAATTTCAGTTTTATGATTACTGAATATAACGTTTTATTTTATTAAACAACTAGTAATATAGCATTTTAAATCTGTTTTGTCTTTATGATTTTTTTCATATCAAAATGTGTGTGTGTAGAGAGGAAGGATTTGGTTAGTTATGGGTTTTGGTACAAGGGCAGTAAAGGTCAAAGTGCATCATGGGAGGGGGGGAGATCCCATATAACATTATCAGTTTAAGTAACCATACTACCTTACATCAGTCCTGCTCTGATGGTATTTCTCACCTGAAATACTGCTTACTCTTACCTAATCACAAATTTGCATTGTTGTGGTATACTACTTCCATATCTAGGAGCAGTATCCCATTTTTCATTGGATACTGCTCCTAGATATGGAAGTAAAATTCTTGACTTCATCTAATAAAGAGCAATTACTATCCCTCTCCTACTGACTACCTTCTCAGAGATTGCAATCAATTCTTATCCTGTCTTATTTCAGTATCCAGACTCAGTTAACATAAGTACTCATTCTTGTGTTTCAATATCTGTTGTTGTTGTCAAAAGTAGCAGATTCCTGTCAATCGTACTTTCCAGAAACTAATTTACATGCTTTCCCAAAAAAAAGGGGATGGGGGAGATTGGATAACCTTCTAATCTGGGTCTGCCCACAGTGTTGTCATACTACAGGTGCTGAACTTTGTAGGTGGAATTGCTGCACTACGTATGACAAAAAAAAAATCAATTCTAGATCTAAAATATATTTATCACAGTGAGTCATTACCTAGGAGAAATACTAATGCTAAGCATCTGTTACATATGCAGTCTAAAATTTCATATTGTAGTATATAAAATTTCATATTGTAGTATATGCACTTTACAACAGCTTATAAGTGTACATTTTTACTGTAATAACTGAGAATATTAAAAATAAACAGAATATGAAAAATTCACCGGTGAATTTTATAGGAAATTAAACTCTTCAACTATAACAATCCAAAAAAAATTGCATGAATGTAAAATACAAAGCATATCTAAATCCTCATAAAATGACCACAAATTATTTTATCACTAACAAGAGTTATTTCTAAATTTCTATCAGTTTCAATGCAACCAGTTATTTACTTTTATGTATTTATTTATTGATTATTATTATTAACATCTCACCTTAATGGAGTCAAAGGACTCATTGTGGGAGGTCCATAATCTCTCACGCAAAAAAGATTCTGTTGAACCCTGCCTTAAACCCATTCATAGTTTACACTCTCACTACACTTGCAGGCAATGCACACTACTCACCAATCACTCTCCATGCAAAGAACCTTCTTCTCACTCCCCTGTTCATACCCACCCTTCTTATACAGCTTCCAGGAATGGCCTCTTCTACCATTGTCTCCCTCTGCCTTATGAAAAATCTTCTCCACATTAATCTGGTTATGAACCCTCACCAACTTAAGTCTCAGTTATATTCTTTTTCTTTTCACATTCTCTCATCTCTCTTCATATCTGACATACCATAGACCTGACACTGATTTAACAAACCTTCTGATTCCTCAATAAAATAATATATCTTCATCCCCCCCCCCAAAAAAAGGAGACCAAATCTGTGCACAGTAGTCCATATGTGGCCTTATACAAGGAAACCATACCCTCTTTGCTTCTGCATGTAATAATTATTATTAAGAGAGACCTCTAGGGAGTCAGGGACTCATCGAGTGAGACCACATACTGCTTGCACACACACACACACCTGACAATTCATTCCAATCATGCACCACTTTATGAGAAAAAAGTCTAGATCTCACCCCTTCTTAGCAGTATTCATTTTCAGCTTCCAAGGATGCCCTCTGGTCCTTTCCCCACCCTCCACAAATTTAAAAATTCCATCAATTGAAATCCTGTATGACCCTTTCAGAAGTTTGTAAGTCTCAATTATATCACCCCTCTTTCTCCTGTTTGCTAGTATCTACAGTCTATAAAATTCTCAGTCTGTCTTCATAATCGGTATTCCACAATTCTGATATCATTTTTAACATTCTCCATTATACTCTCTCTAATATATCAGAATCACAATGGAAACCAGGAGATCTGTTCACAATAGTCCAAATGAGGTCTTATCAAGCCTTGAAAAGAGGCAAAATGACATCTTTATCATTACATGTCAAGTTTGTTTCAGCATTGCAATTATCTTTTGAGTTGTATTTGCAATCTTTGTTACATGGCCCCTGAATTTCAACTTCCTATCTACTGACACTCCAAGATCCCTAGCCTGATCAGTTTCTTCTGGCATAATCTCACCAATATAATATGACATTGGATATCTAATCACGCCAAAGTGCATGACTACATTTACTGACACTGAACTGACATCCATTTCCCTATGCTCACAATTCCAGCATATTCAAATCATTCTGCAAGTACTGCATATCAGTCACATTCTTGATTTCCTACCTATCTTTGTATTATCAGCAAATAGCTGTATGTCACCTGTCAAATCCTTCCCAATGTCATTAATGTACAGATTGAATAACAGTGGAGGAAGGACTGATCTTTGTGGTAACCACTGGTTACCTTAAATTTTGCAAACTCACATCAACCATATATCACTTTTTGATATCTGTCAGTCAGCCATCCTCTTATCCACTAATATTTTATAATCCAAATCCATATTTGTCAATTCATGCAACAGTCTTCCATGATACTCTGTCAAAAGCCTTAGTAAACTTCAAAAATATGTAGGTGGAATTGCTGCACTGTGTATGACATAAAAAAATCAAGTCTAGATCTAAAATATATTTATCACAGTGAGTCAGTACAAAAATATGATGTATCCATTCCCCTTCTCTAGTTCAATGGTAACATTATTATGAAATGTTAGCAATTTGCTAAAACATGACCTTCCCTTAATAAACCTTCTCTAGTTCAATGGTAACATTATTATGAAATGTTAGCAATTTGCTAAAACATGACCTTCCCTTAACAAACCCATGCTGTTCATTGCAAAGTAGAGATTCTCTGTCAACCCAGTTCGGAATGCAAGCCCTAACCAACTGTTCCAAAATCTTCACCATCCAGCAATCGATGTAGGTGGTGAAGTATACTGAGTCTATTGCACTAGACTCAGTATACTCCTCAGTTGGTCACAATTGCCTGCATTGTAGTTCAGCATGCAACCTTTCTTGAATGGAACATTCATAAATAGCCACTTCCCAAGTGAGAACTGCATGATCACTGTCACCAACCAGAGGCAGAATAGTTATGTCTTTAACTGAATCCCCCCCCCCGACACAAATCAAATTAACACTATTTTAGCTCGAGTTCTTCTGTTACAAAGTTGTCTCGCAATAGCTCGATAAATTCTTCTCATGAGATTTTACTGCTACCCAGTCAATGCTTGGATAATTAAAGTCCCCCATTATGATTACTCTTTTCACACCCATCTTTATTTGGCAATGCATTTTTTTGTAACTAGCAACCAATCCACAAAGTCTGTAACAGTACCCCACTATGTATTTGATCTTGTTAGATTCCACCTCACACCAGATGGCTTCAAACTCACTGCCACATGAAATAGTGTTAGTAGTAATACCCCAAGCATAGTTTTCAACTTTAACTGGATTCATCCAATATCATTAGCAGCACTTCCCCTCCTTTTCTATCCTGTCTATCCTTCCTAAAAATACCATACCCCTTTACACTCGATACTAGTTAATATGTCTGATAGCCAGGTCTCATTAATGCCTACAATCTGAGGTTTGACCAAGGCAACAAACTCTACCTCTTTGTTTCTGATACTCCTAGCATTTGTGTATAGACATAAGCTACCTGCATGTTATTTTGTATACTCTTGTCTGTAGTCTGCGTGACACAGTTAGACCACATGCAGGTCTCTGTTCTTTTCTAGTGCGTTATATGTACCCATTTGATGGGTACGAACCAAAGGTTGAAATAGATCTCTCCTCATAATCATTTACATGATAATGCCCATTCCCATATCATTAACATAGTTACGTAACATTGTCACTCTTACACACACATTCTCACCATTCTTCCTATCATAATTTAGTTTTCCTAATTCTCTGTGTTAGGTCTCATACAAGTAGTAGTTTTTCAAGACTCCTGATACCAGATGCATTCAAGTGAAGGCCATCCCTCTTATACAAATCCAATCTTCCCTCAAATTCACTCCACCCATCCAAAAACTTGCATCCATCCATTCTACCCAGCCTACATATCAAATCATTTGCCATCATAATTCATTAAATTCATTCTCATTTCCTGATGCTGTATCTTTGTTGCAATCAGTATTGCCATCATTGAAATCACCTTTTGCTTACTCACTAAGCTAAGTTGCCTATACATTTTTTGCTTTTGTCTCCATCCTCCACATTCCCTGGCCTGTAGCAAAACCCAGTCAAATATCCCATTCTGCCACTGCCACTTTTTTTTTCCTTGTATCTCAATCTTGTGTAGACTTAATTTCCCTGCTATCATCAGCAGTATTCCCCTCCTTTCCTGCCCTTTCTATCCTCACAAAAAACATCATAGCCTTCCATTTCTAATCCTATCAAGATATTCTCCTCCAACTATGTTTTACTTATTCCGAATATTTTCAGGCAAATAAACTCAATCAACCCAACAATTTCATCTCCCTAATTTCTGATACACTTAGCATTTGTAAATAAGTATAATTCAAATCTTAGTCTATAACCAGTCCTACCCATGCTGCCCATCATCTGTGACTTTTCCACACTTGCTGCTCTTTGCTCACCCTTACCTTTCATCCCATAAAGCTCCTAGACTCAACTACACCTTATGTATTCCAGGCTGTTCCATTCCTGTGCTGATCATCCCCATACATGCATTCGTTGCTGCTTTCAGAATCCACTGTCTCTCTCTGGCCTACCCCCATTTCCCTGTTCAACTTGTTCCTGTTTTTGCATCGTTATTTCCATTCACACTGGTCTCACCTAGTACACTCATCTGCTCATTTACATTATCTCCGACTTCACACTGATAACTTCTTTCCAGCAACAGCAAAACTATTCAAATGCAGTGTAACACTTTTAACAGTTCCACTCATTGTTTAAACTCATCCCATACATTCATACACTGCATTTCTTTCTCTTCACACATTTCTACCAACATTCTGTTCAAGATCCTTGCTCTCCACTGCAATTCATCATTGTCATACCTGGGCAACGCACAAATTACTCTTCCTGCCACACTCTTGTCTTTTACTTTCTTCAACGATCTTCTGATATTCATCCTCACATTCTCATTATGCCCAGCCAAATCATTTGTTCCAGCTGCAACCACTAATTCTCTCACACACTTACTTCTAATATCCAGCACCTCAATCACCCTGTTCATTCTCCCTCCTGGAAAACAGACCATGTGCACCCCGTCATCTAACCATACTTTTTATAACAGAATCTCCATATAGTGCTTTATATAGTAGTTATTTGCTACTTCTCTTTGTCTACTATCTTGCATTTTATTCTTTTGCATTTTCTGTTTCTATCTACTATACATCTAATTTCATTTTGTATATACCTCATCTCATGTCTCATCTTAATCATTTCATTTTTCAGTTCTTGCATTCCAGCAACTGTTTTCATTAATCAGTCAGGCTTAATTCCATTTTTACAGTCAACCAGTTCTTGCATTATCAGTCAAGCATAAATATGGAAGCTTCTGCTTCCACATTTATGCTTGAATTTGAATCCACATACTGGATTCAAATATGTATATAATCCAAAATTTGTTTTGCTACCATTTTAGTAGGATTGAAATACAGCAACTATATTTTATATATATATATACCGTTGACCCTTAAGAACGTTGGTTTGAACTGCTCTGACCCACTTATATATATGCATTTTATTTTTAATAAATACATATTGGAAATTTTTTAGATTTCGACAATTTGAAAAAATTCACAGATGAACCGCATAGCTTAGAAATATCAAAAAAATGAAGAAAACATTAGATATGTCACAAATGCATAAAATATTCACAAATCTATTATAAAAAAAAGTTAACATTTAAAGAAACTTATGTGCACAGACCATACATGGCACCTTTCACAGTTGAGAGAAATGTAAACAAACTTAAAGATGTGGTATTAAATAACTTAAATTAATTAGCATAAAATAAAAAAAAATTAACGATTCATTCATTAGTGTATAGGCTAGGTTAACGTGAAGCAGTCGTATTGATTGCACTAAGCTACCATAGAGCAATCATATTGCTGCTTCTTTGTTATTAATACATAAATTGTTATACCTGTAAGTAAATATGAATTTATTTTTTTGATGTCTAGTGTTAGTAATACATATAAGAAAATATCGATGTAGGTACTAACAGACAATTTATCTTGTAAACAGACAACATAAACTTACAGTATCGATAAATACAGTACATTACTGTAAAGGTATTTTCTCTTCCTTCTAATTTTCTTAATAACATTTTCTTTTCTCTAGCTTACTTTATTATAAGAATACAGTATATAATACATATAACATACAAAATATGTGTTAATCAACTGTTTGTGTTACTGGTAAGGCTTCTGGTCAACAGTGGGTTTTAGTAGTTAAGTTTATGGGGAGTCAAAAGTTATATGCAGATTATATTTACAATAAAAAAAATGACCAATACAGGCTTCCTTCATCTTTCTCAGTCAAGTTCAAATTGCTGTATTAAGGATTTAACTGGGTTATTAATAGATAAGCCACTAGTTGCATGTGAATGCAACTAGTGGCTTATCTATTAATAATAGCTTGATATTATCGATATTACAATTTTCACCCGGATACTTGTGTTATCTGGCAATGTCCACATGTGGCACTTGTATACTGAATTATTGCATGATGCACAGATTTTTCCATTACATGAATCACTAAACCTTTACTGTGATTTAAATTCACACTATGCACTTATGTACAGTATATCGTTGATTTAATGGGCAAATTGTGGGAAGAGGGTGACAGTAAATTGAAGTCTACTAAATCAAAAAAAATCCATAAAATAGCATCTATATGAAACTGTTGTTCAGTTAAATAACAAATCATATAGTTTTAAATGCAGCATTTCAACCTCTGATTTATTTTTGTTCCTGAGTATTTTCACCATACATTATTTTTAATTTATCTATATTTATTTACTTAAGTATTCATCAATATTCAGTTCTCTTTTCTTCCAGTCCATGCTACCAACTTTATATCTATTCCCATTTTGCTCCAGCTTTTGTAATAGGTTTCCATTGGTCAATCTGTCAAATGCCTTTGCAAAGTCCAGAAGTATTGTGGGTGGTCATTTTCCTTAACTAATTCTGCTTAATTCTATTATAAAATGTGAGTAAATTACTAAGGCAAGACTTACTTTACCAATACACCATATAGTATCATATTCCTATCAATCCACTGCTGGATTTTTACCTTTAACCAACTTTTCCAATCCTTTAACCACTACTCCAGATATTAATTGGTCTGTAATTTGCTGCTACTTTCTTGGAGCTGCCCTATTTATGCTGGAACTATTTTACCCTCTTTCTACTCTATGGGATATTTCATGTTACTTCATTATTTCTTGACTGATGAACGGAGAGTTACTTTTGGGACAAAACTTGAAAATTTACACACAGTTGTATTTATTTTATTATTTCCTCAGATACCTGATTGATGTTATGATTGTGAAAACTTTTAATACTGATAGTATTTTTTCTGTATGTGTGAGAGTAGAATCTTGTACAATGATACACTGATAATCAGCCTGTTCCTAATGTTTAAGGAAGTGGGGATCTGCAAGGTGTGTGCATTGTCAAAAAGAAAAAAAAAAAAGTGAACCACTGTATACAGTATTGATAAGCAAGTAAGATAGTGCCAAGAAAAGTCCTAAATTTTATAAATTAGAATATAGATACATCATCCAATTCCTGACATGTATCCTGTAGGGGGTGTACAGGATATGATAGTACTACATGAAGAAACTTATATCATTACTAACTTTCTATCTACAATTTTCCTCCAAGTTAATCTGTTACCTGTCAAGACTCCATTATCAGATCTTATATTTCTGTCTTCTAAGGCACTTTATCAATCCACCTATATCTTGGTCTTCCTCTGGATCTTTTTTCTGCCAACCTGGCAGAGAACACTTGTTTTCCTAATCTTTCCTCTCCCATTCTGTTTAAGTGACCATTACCACCTGAGATTAGCTCTTCTAATGCATTCCTCAAGTTTTATTTCTAACTCAGCTCTCAGATCCATAAGTTAAAATTGGTTTGAATACTGTCTTGTATACAGCTAATTTAGTGTTTTGACTAATTTCTTTCCTATTCCATATAAATGTATATTTATAAATATAATTTGTCTATTTCCATGTTTAATTATCATCTTCACTAAAAATCATGCCTAAGTAGCTAAAATGTTTTACTTGTTCTGTAGGTTCTCCATTCACAAGGCAGTTGATAATTTCAATGCTTTTGCCTATTTTCATTGTCTTTGTCTTGCTGATTTTCATACCAAATTTATTCCAAGAGTTATTCAATTTAGTCAGGGAATCTTGCAGACTTGTAGTCTGCAAGATTCCCTGATTTATTTAGAAGTATGTAGGCTGTTCAATAAGTTATAAGACTATATTTATACAGAAAACAGATTACCTTTAATCGTCATCATTTACATTGTCTTTTTTGAAGTAACTACTGTGAGACGCGATGCATTTGTCCCAACGTTGCGTCCGCTTTTTAAACACATGTGAAAGTCCGTTTTTTGAGAGTTCTTTCAAAATCCCTCCGCAGCTTTTACATATGCTTTGTTGCTTTCGAAATGGCAGCCTCTTAGTGGTTTCTTGAGCTGAGGAAACAGCCAGAAATTGCACGGTGCGAGATCAGGACTGTATGGAGGGTGTGGTAGGATATGTATGTTGTTCTTCTGCAAAACGTCCACTACACAACCAGCAATGTGTGGCCTTGCATTATCGTGGTGCAATAAGAAGCCATTCTTCAGCAATGGACGCTTCCTTTTGACGTGCTGTACCATTGTCTGTAAAACGTCTGCATGGCATGAGCCGTTTACAGTATTCCTGGGTTCTACAGCGTGTTGGTAAACAATGCCTTCGTAGTCAAAAAACGTTATGGTCATAACTTTACCAGCCGATTTTACAGTTTTTGCTTTCTTGAGGGTAGGCGAAGACGGATGCTTCCATTCACTGCTTTGTTGTTTCATTGTACGGTCATAGTGATACAACCAAGCTTCATCTGCTGTAATGATGTGTTTTAAGAAGTTGTCACCTTCTTGTTCCGGTCTTTCTTTCCATTCTGTGTACACATCCACTTGATGCCGCATTTGCTCTGGTGGCAAGAGTTTGGGAATCCATCGGGTGCAAACACGTTTCAGTCCCAAATGTTCAGCCATAATTGAGTGAACACTTCCCACAGAAATATTCAGGACAACATGCAGCTGGCATACTGTAATTCTGCAATCCTCCTTGATGATAATCGCTGCTGTGTTGATCATTGTCTCTGTGATGGACGTTGAGGGTCTTCCCTCACGTTCACGATTTTCCACATTTTGCCTTCTTTCCTTAAAAGTTTTATGCCAGCAAAAAACACTTGCCTTCAACATTGCTTCATCATGGAAAGCTTTGCGTATCATGTTAAAAGTGTCTGATGCCGATTTTTGCAAACGCACACAAAATTTAATCACATAACGCTGTTCAAAGGACGCTTCCATTTCGATGACTGGTTGTAGCTCGTAGGTGCGGTGAAACAAGCTTGTGTTTAGTCACGTGACACTCTGGCATATCAGCCTGTATACGCCATCTGTCAACCACTTTTGTTAATACAGACAGCAACATTTCTTTATTCCACAGAAATTAATATTGTGATGAGTGGTTTCACGACAGTAAAATTAGTCTTATTACTTATTGAACAGCCCTCGTACAACATCGTCTGCATAAAGAGTTGAATTTAACATCTCCAATTTTGATATCAGGTTTAATGGCACTTTCCTTCATAATGTGATCCATATGGAAATTGAATAACAGAGGGGATAATATACACTCTTGTGTGGCAGCAGATTTAATATTATTAAACCATCTTCCTGTACTTCAATTCTAAATATTGCTTGATATAATGTCCCATACAACTCTAGCATTTTGAATAGCTTCTCTCTTGGCACCTGGTCACGTGCCTTTTCCAGATCTACAAAACTTAAATACAGATTCAACAACCTCCAGAATATATTGCCACCTTCTTGATATTTATTTTCTATGTTCTTACCAAAGTCTTCCCATGACTTTGGTCAGGCAAAAACTGACTTCTTTGCCAGGAACTTTTGATATTTCTTCTTTTCCTTCACTATTTCTTTAACTTCCGTTGCCACCATGGAGTTCTGATTTTTCTATCCTTGCAGACAACCCCACCAAATGCTTCTCTGGCTGAATCAAGCAATGTTTTCTTCAGGACTCTCGAAGGTTTGGTCCCTGTTCTCAAACTTTCATTTTTTCTTCAATAAAATTTGTGTATTTTAGTCTACAGTTCACATCTGAGAGCTGCTCAACTTTTATTTGCTTTAAAATTTTCTTACATGTTTTTCTTTTCAATATGAAATTCAATTTTATCCTGCTCAAAACTAAGTGGTGATCACTTTCAATTTCAAATCCTCTGTACATTCTAGTGTCCTGCACCAGTGAGAAACCATCACTATCAACAATAAGATAGTCAATGAGACTTTTATTATGGATATATAAAAACTTTAATCTAGTCAATGAGACTTTTATTATGGATATATAAAAACTTTAATCTCTTGTCTACATCTGTCACTGTTATATTGAGATTAAAATTTTTATGTATCCATATCAAAGCTTATAAAATTTTCATTACAAAACTTGCTCATTGAAGATAACACAATTAATTGGAAAATTAATGAAGTTTAGTATAATCTTATATTACAAGTGGCTGTGTAATACATTTAATGGTTAAAAAAAAAAGCTGACTAGTGACAAACTGAGAGAACATAATTTATTTAGTATTAGATAAGTACTAAAACATTTATATATATATATATATATATATATATTTACAGGTTTTTGAAAGCCCTGGATGCACAGTCAGATTATTCTATGGTTGTAGTTACTCCTGTAAGAAGAACTACTAGACTCTCATGTTATAAGTTCAAAGGAAATCCCGAATTGTGTGTTAATTCTATTGAAGAACTTTCAACAGATTTACGAAAACAGTTATTTTTCAAACCAAATATGGCACTACCAGATGCCCACATGAGTTAGCCTCTAGAATATAAGATTTTTAATGTTTATATGGTTGAACTTTAGTATTCTTTTAAGAATTAGCCAAGTTTGCTATACATGTATCATATATGTAGATATTCAGTTTTTATTTCATTCAGATAGAATACCATTTATTATGTTGTAATTATAATAAAAAAAAGCTTTAAATTTGGATGTCAGTTCTGTTGATGTAAAATTTAACTGGACAATGCTATCCTAAAAATATGAGGTACAAACTTTGCTTCTAATTATTATATCAAAAATATTGTAGCGCTTGTATCATTGGTAAAATCTTGGTATAAGGCCAAAGAAATTCTTAGTCTAAATAGTTCTTTTTGACAGTGGGTATATGGAAATGTAATAGTTTGATATATATGAAATATTTTGTAAAATAATTTTAAAAAAAAAAATTAAAGTTCAAAACATAAATATTTCATACTTTATAAACTGTGTTATCAAAATCTGTTGCAATTACTCAGGTGTAGACCATTTTTTTTTGTTTCTGAAATCATCTCTGTAAAGAAAGCAAAACCTTTTTAAATATATATATATATAAGCATTTTTGCTTCTTTTTTAAATAAATGCATCTCGAATGCTGACAAGATATTTTTGTAAATTATGTTTTGTAACTTGCTTTATGACTGTTGTCGTAAAATAAATTTTTACAAAAAGAAGTTCCAGTTTATTCTGAGATACTGTCTTCCTTTAATATAGTGGCTAAGTACAATTTTTGCCACTCCTGCAATGCAGAGTTCAAGTAGTTAGATCACTGCTTTGAGAATATAAAAAAACATCAAGAAAAATATCTTTTAAACATTGAATATAGAGACCAGTTTACATCTTATTACATTCTTCTGTCAGTAATTATAAATTTTTTGTTCTATCTTGTTTAGGTACATAGAAAAAAAAAAAAAGTATTAATTTAGCTAACCAGCATGTAAAGTTACTTGTTTTACACTAGCAATCATTTTAAACGAAAGTATTTTATTAAAATAGAGAATATAACCTGCAGCACTGGAGTTGCTTTGCACTAAAAAGGCTCTGCTCAGGATCCTGTATGTTTGCCTTTTATTAGTGCTTATATTAGATTTTTACTGGCCTGATAGCTGTTTTGAACTGTTGGTTCTCATCAGAGAACAAGCAAAACCAAAAGTTCAAATTGCCCAAGTTCGAAATACTTGAGTGAGGAGTTACCTAAAACAGCCACTTTCTTAAGTAGCTGCAAACTTGGATCTCTTGTGAACCTGTAGGCCCATCTGAAAATTATGTGAAACCTCAGCCCAACACAGCTATTGGCAAGCACTGCCTCTGTGCAGCCTAGTAGTAGACAACGCCAGCCAGCATACACATGCCTACCATTGTCATCAGAGAACAGAAATGAATGTTCAAATTGGTCTATGTCCAAAAATTTGTGTGAGATCTGAAAAGGTCACTCTCTGAAGTACTTACAAACTTGTCAGTATTCCAAATTGGATCTCTTAAAGAGTTTGTAGGCTCCATCCAAAAACTATGCCAAACCTTAGCTCAGCAGCAGACAAGGCCTGGCAGTGTGCATAGGCCACCATTGTCATCAAAGACCAGGGCAAAAGCAAGAGGAAAAAATCAAAGGGTTTTCCCCTCTTGCTTTCCATGGGAGTTCCATGTTAGAAAGTTAAATTCATCATAGGTGAACTCTTGGTAAGTGTATAATCAGTTACTAAAGTGTAGAACTGGAAGGCTCTGTACTTTAGTAGTTTGGCATAAGTACAAGCAGTATTTTAAAATGCAGTGTATCATGGATTCATCCATATGCTATAGCCAAATATAAAAAGAAACTTAAAAGTTTCGAAATTTTACCATAGAGCAAACGTTTTTGATTAAAAAAAAAAAAAAAAAGGTTTTGAAATTTTAGTTTCTTTTTCATAATATCCTCCATTTTAATATCTTATGCCAAATCAAAGCCTTTTGGCTCTGTACGTTAGTAGGTGATGAACCTACTTATGATGAGTGGATTCTTAGAAAGGCTTATGTGTTGGCAGTTCATGTTAATTTATTTAATATTAATTCACAACACAAATTAATAAAACAATATTTAATTTATTTGCTGATATTCCACTGGTATTATCCAGCTTCTTCAGAGCACAAAAACAGTTTGTCACAGTATACGAATAGCAACAGTTTGATATAACCAGTGGGCCCAGTTTAAAAAATTGCAATGGAAAACACAATGAATTAAAGTCCTAATTGGCACCATCTATTGTTGGATAAAGAGGGGAAAAAAAGTATTAATTTGATCTTAAAATGACTGTCTCCCAGATTTTTGGTAAATTGATACAGCCATACTTGTTGAGGTTTGGAAAATGTTTTAAAGCTGCTGACAAATCTAAAAACAATCTCTCTGAATTAAATGACTTCTGTATGGCACTTTTTTTCTTCCATTTGATCCTATGTGAAGGGGTATCCAAGGCATGGTCTACTAGTCCCAATTTGCCATAATGATAGTGACAAATGTATTTTTTATGTTATCCAAGATGAATGTCAACAGTTCTGTCTGTCCATGGTAAGCCAGGTCACTTCATATATTCCTGAATGTGATAAAAGAGAGAGTTTGTCCTAGGTGAACGAAGGATGAGAGTTGCCATAATAAGGTTTAAATGTGGTGTGCAGAGCTGATATTTATTAAGCACTCCAGATATCTTTTCAGTGCCCTGAATGTATGGAATGGTAACAATTTTACTGTAGTTTTGTGTATTAGACAGTGGAGGGAATTTCTAGGGAGCATTTAGTATTTTGTCTATTCCTTGGAGATTAAAGCCATTGGCTAAAAGTGTGATGCAAGTGAGTGAGTTCAGTGATAAGAGCATTGTCACTGGAACAGATAGCTCTGGCTTGGTGAGGTTAACGTTTTTGGGATACCATATTGAGCTGAATGATGGTGTGACTGTTTGTGCAAATATATCCTTGTATGTGCAGGTTTTCTATAAAAAAAAAAAATAATAATAATAATGAACCATCAGGAAGGTGTGTATCTAGAAAGGGCAGACAGTCAAGCTTCCTGTTCTATTGCGAAATGGATTTTTAGGGTTATTTGAATGCACTAAAAATGTATCTACTGTCTGGGTCATGTGGCCAAGCAAACACATTATCACCATAGCACAGCCAAACTACTGGTTTGAGAGTGGTTGTATTCATAGCTTGGTTTTTTAAGTGTTCTATATAGAAATTGGCTAAAGGGGGATTTTTGGTATACAAAGAAAAATTTTTTGTATATAAAAGATATACAAAGAACTAGATGAGACAGCAATGGGAACCCATTGCTGTCTCATCTGGTTCTTTGTAGATCTTTCCTTTCCATGCAAAATAACCTGCAAGTATGTAATTAACGAGTGCTCACTTTGCTAAGATATATCAACCAGGTGTATGTTGGATGAAGAGTCAGAGGTTCATGAAAATGAGGTTGAAGAGCTCTTGCATAACCTGGATAAGAATTTGTCAATAGGGACAGATGAAATATCTCTCTGTTTGTTAAAGGAATGTTCAGCTGAATTGGCTAGGCCTTTCACACATTTGTATAACTTGAGTCTCAGCTCAGGAATGATACCACAGGAACGGAAGGGATGTATGATAGTTCCATTGCACAAGGGTGGTGCAAACACTGATGTGTCCAACTACCGACCATCAGTATCTCTGGTGTGGTAGTGAAGATTTTAGAGAAGTTGATAAGACCTTGCATACAGAAATGGGTAGACAAGCATTCTATACTCTGCAGGGAACAGCATGGGTTTACCAAAACAAGGTCATGTTTTAGCAATTTGCACATATTTTATAACAATGTTATAGCCGAGTTGGATAAAGGGAATGGATACACTATGATAATGTTGGATTTTTCTAAGACATTTGATAGGATACCACATGATAGGCTGTTGTGTAAACTGGAGAATATGGGATTGGAACATAATCTATTGACTTGGATCAGGGGATGATTGACAGACAGATATCAAAAAGTGGTATACAGTGGGTGTGAATCTGCCAGATTTAAGGTAACCAGTGGTGTACCTCAGGGTTCAGTCCTTTGGCCATTATTGTTCAATCTATACATTAATGACATTAAGCAGGGTCTATCATCAGATTTGCAATTGTTTGCTGATGATACGAAGATAGGCAGGGCAATCAGGGATGCTACTGATATTCAGCAATTACAAAATGATTTGCATAGACTAGAAATCTGGGCAAACGAAAATGGCTATCACTTTAATGTTAGTAAGTGTAAAGTTATGCACTTTGGCATGATTAGAGTTCCAGTGGCATATTATATTAGCGGGGTTATGCTACAAGAAACTGAAGAGGCAAGGGATCTTGGTGGATAAGAATTTAAAGTTCAAAGGTCACATAGCAAAAGATGCAAATACACCTCACAGGATAATTGCTATGTTGAAGCGAACCTTGACATGTAAGGATGAAGTAGGTTTGCCTCTTTATAAGGCTTTGATAAGACCACACTTGGATTACTGTGTGCAGATTTGGTCTCCTGGGTTCCAAGGGCTTAAAGAAGCTGTAGAAAGGGAGCAAAGAAGAGTTACAAAGATTATATTCGGATAATGGGATTTAGATTATGAGGACAAATTGCGAGTATGTGGATTACAGACTCTGGTTAACAGGAGAAAGAGGGGGTGATATGATAGAGGTCTATAAACTTTTGAATGGCTGTTATAGCATCTCAACTGATGAAATTTTTCGTTATATGGAAGGTGGGGAGAGAACACGGGAGTATCCATGGAAGTTAAATTTATTTGCAGTCAAGAAAAGGGTAAGAGCTAGGTTTTTCTCCCAGAGAGCAGTGAGTGAGTGGATTTGCCCTTATGGATAGTGAGCGCATCTAGTGTGAATGAATTCAAGGGTATGTATGATAGCTGGGTCGGATAATTTACAGCCTCCCTCAATCACTCCTTGACTCCCTGGAGGTCTCAGATAATAATAATAATAATAATGTACTGTAAATATATATCTGGGAAGAAGTATTACTTCAGCAGATCCAGGGTTTCGGTTAATGTATACTGGTAAATAGTGAAGTAATATCAAAGCTAATCATTATATCTGAACTTTTTAAAATGTGGTCTTTTGATATATTTTTTTCAGGCTTGGTCTGTGATAACAATAGGCCCATGCATAGCAAGGGACTTTGTCTGCTGCTGCACTGAGCAGAGGCAATGCAATATTTGCTTATTGCTGTGCACAGTTTTTGAGTGGAGCCTATATACCCTTAATAGATCCAATTTATAGCTATTTGAGATTGACCTTTTTAGGTCACTCACAATTTTTTTGAACATGGACAATTTGAACTTTTGCTTAGTCTCTGATGAAAACCCACAGTTTGAAATAGCTGTCAGGCAAGTGAAATGTAATTTAAGCATTAATAAAAGGCAAATATATAGGCTTCTGGACAGAGCTTTTGTCTTTTAAGTAGTGCAAATTAAGGCAACTCTGATGCCTCAGGTTATTCTCATAAGCTCTTAGGTAAAATTTTGAAACTTATTAAATTTCTTGTTATATTTGGCTATAAAATATGGATCAATCCATAATATCTTCCATTTTAGGATCTTACTTAAGCCAAATTGACACCTTTCAGCTCTGTACTTTAGGTAATAATTTGAAATATGCAATGTACAAATAGTCTTCATAATTATGAGGCAACAAATTGTAAAGTCAGTAGATTAAGTGGTCTCTTAACTGTATGTATGTGTGCAGGGTCTGATTTTCCTGTTTTGTAAGATGCATACCAGCTCTCCTCACATCATAAACAGGATTTAAATCCATCTCTTTCCAACTGAAGGACAAATGTCACATTCATCTTCAGAGTTGTGCTACAGCGATGTCTTAGTTTTTTGCTTGCTTTGTTTTTATATATTGTGCACATGCATTTCATATTACTCAAAAATCTTTGTCTGTGAATGGTTTTTGTTGAAACACTTTTTTGTAAACTATTCTATTAAATGCTAATAAAAAAATTGAAATTTTTTTGTTTTCTCTTGAAGTGAAAGTAGGCAAATCTGATTAACTTTATCATGATGAATAAGCACACACACAGTAGCCTAAAAGCTTGCCTTATGATATATGAAGGTGGTCTGAAAAGTTCTTGGTCTGGACCGTAGATGGCAACACTATCGCCAAGATTTTTTTTTTTTCTAACTTGGTACATCTGTCATAAGCATCCATGTGAAACTGCAAGTCATTCAATTGAGTAGTTTGTTTTATACAGGCTGTCTGTAGCCCTTGAAATGGATAAAATTTGAGTATTGTGCGGTTATAAAATTCTTTGTAAAAGAAGGTTTAATGCCAAAAGAAATTCATTCGAAGTTCATAAAAGTTTATGGGCACTCTTCTCCTTTGTTTCTGACAATTAAAAAAATGGGCTGACAAGTTTTGAAGATGATCCACGTGAAGGATGTCCGAAAAGTGTAACAGCAGCAGAAATCATTGATCAGGTGCATGATATAGTATTGGATGACCGGCGAGTCAAAGTGTGCAAAATTGCTAAGACTATAGGCATTTCAAAAGAATGTGTAGGATATATTTTGCATGAAGAATTGCAAATGAAAAAGCTTTGCACAAGATGGATGCCATGCTTGCTCACAGCAGATCAAAAATGCACTTGTACGAAAATCTCTGAACAGTGCTTGGAGCGTTTTAACAAGAATAAAACTTTGTGTGTCGATTTATTACTATGGATGAGACTTGGATTCACCATTACACACCAGAATCCAAACAGGAGTCAAAACAGTGGACATAAGCCGGTTGTTCAGTGCAGAAGAGAAAGTCAGTTCCATCAGCAGGAAAGGTCGGCATCGGTGTTTTGGAATGTTTATTAATTATCTTGGAAAGGGTAAAACAATTACCAGAGAATATTATTCTGATCTTTTAACCAGACAAGATGAAAAAATTCATGAGAAAAGACCCGGTTTGCAGAAAAAAAAAATCATCTTTCATCAGGACAATGCACCTGCCCACAAAGGTGTTTTGACAATGGGAAAATTAAGGGATCTGCACTATAAATTGTTGGAACATCCACCCTATTCCCCAGATTTGGCTCCCTCTGACTTCTATCTCTTCCAAAAACTAAAACTCTTCCTCACTGGTCAGCATTTTTCTTCAAATCAAGAGGTGATTGCAGCTGTAGAGGGGTATTTTGCAGATCTTACTGAGAATCACTATAGGGATGGGATAATGGTGCTGGAGCATCACTGGAATAAATGTATTAGTTTTAAGGGAGATTATGTTGAAAAATAAAAATTTTGAAATTATAAATTTATTTTTTCATTGTTAGGCAGAGAACTTTTCAGACCACCCTTGTACACTAGTTTTTCAGGAATGAGAAATGACACTAATTGCATTTCATTTGAACCTGTATCATACATATAAGCAACTTTATTTTGTTTTAAAAGTCTTCCTGGAAGGTTTCTATTTGTTATTCACACTGCTAATTTCTTTGATTCAGAGCAACCAGCAAAAATCATTAAGCATACTGGTTTTGTTACATTCACATATGTTCCACACAAGAAAGTTCTTTATATGCTATGTTCATCACTGACAGCAATTAGGAGGAAAGAAATCCAAATGTTAATCAGAAATATTTAATGTTATGCTGCGTCCCATTGTTTTGTATGTCTGTAAAGTGGGTTCAGAAGATCTTTGTAATTGCCAGTTTTTATTATTATTATTTAATTTTTTTTTTTTTTTTTTTTTTTTAAGGATTTGTTAAAACTGGCAGCAATGCAACGTTCCATGCTGCTTTTCTTTTCAGTATTATTTATAATATCATTGAAAGAACCCTTCCAAATGATACTACTTTTCAGTATCATTTAAATGTTATATATATGATGCCCACCAAAAGAAATGATCTTTATAAAGTGTATGAATTGTAAATTAGTAAAAATGCGTTTAATTTATGTCAAAATTAAACGCATTATATTGCGTTTAATTTTAGAATAAGTGTTGTTTATATTATCATAAACAACCCTTATTCTTCAAATATCAGAATCATCACCATGCTTAGTTTTTTAACTTTATAAATAGTAGTTGTTAGCTCATCTATTCCATTAGCATAAAAGTCATATTTTGTGAAGGCCTAGCTGCATGCCTTTTAAATGTCCTATCCACTTTGAGGTTCACTACAAATGTTCATTACAGTTAATGTATTTAAGAAGCAAAGCTATATTCTCATATGACTCCTTCGTATTGACATCATATGATACTGAAATATAGATACATACAACCAACTTTTGCTTCTGCAAACACCACTGTAAAAAAATCACTGTAACAAATTAACGAAAAGTTCTGACCAAAGTCCAATAGATATGCTATTCTAAAGAAAATCCACTATAAAAACTGTTCTAGTGGTACTATGCTATAGCCTTCAAACTAAGTTTTGATGCATCTGTAAAAAACTCCATTCACTAGGATTATGTTTCTCTCAGGATTTTTGGAACATTCTTGTAAAGCAACACCTATAGAAAGGGGGGGGGTTAAATATTTCTGATGCTTTGAAATTATGTGATTTTCATGTCTTTTTTTATTGTGCCAATTGCAACATTTCAGTTTATGCCTAAGATTTCAGACTGCATTTTTGTCAGATTTATGATTGAATAATCTCACAAGACCATCCAACCCTTCTTGGTGTATCAAGTGAGATGTTTGCATAACTAAAATAACTGGTGATTGAAAATCTGAATACAGTTCATGAGAACATGATATTTATATCAATAGAGTTGTATTCATCCATAGTCTGTTGTGTCTCAGCTGGTTTAGAAACTATCAACATATTATCCTAAGGTATTGGTCTCATGACAATGTAGGCTATTACATGTTTTGACTTTGCAGAAAAGCTGGAAATGTTTTGTTAAACAGAAATTCCAATAACTTCCATGGTGTCTAGGATCCCTCCACACCTATGGTTAACAAATGACACTGATGAACATATAACCTTAACCTCTTAAATACTGTACACACCTGCTTCAACATATGTGAATTCCAGATCTTATTCTGATTTTCTGCTTTTTATCCAAAGTACACCCCTATATGCTTTCTTGAACAGAGGAGTTTCACAGATTTTAAGCATCACTACACACACACACACACACACACACACACAGAAAAAAGAGTCTGCACCATTCATACACTTAGTGAGAAACTGCTGTACGACAACAATTAACTCTACAGAAACATTCTGAATGCACAATTAAGATAAAATATAAAATCACGTGGGTGCTAAACCAGACTTGGTGCTCAAAGTTGTAGCCCTATATCTATCTGCTCTGTTCATAGTAGTGTGATCATGGAATATGAATGAAGTTTATCTTCTCACACAGTGACAGTGGTACGTATGTGTTTGGGTTAGATCTCATGTTGGGCATTTAACGGAATGAATTAAACAACAGTTTAATGCTTCCAATATTTTGTCTGTCACAGAGAAATCTTCAGAGACTATAATATAAAATGTAACAAAACAACACAAGTGAAATGAAACTTAGTGAACTAGAGTCTTAGCTAGGAAGGGTATCCTCAATGGGCATTAATAGGAAACCTAGGTCATAACTTGGGATGCCTATATATATAACATTAAAAACTACTGTTATATATATATATGTGTGTGTGTGACACAGATCTGGTCACCTGTGATGTGGAAATGGTAGAGAGGATCTAGAGATGAGTGGCTAAGATTGCAACAAGTCTGTGGAATGTGCCTTATGAGCACAGATTGAAGGTCTGTGGGATACAAAGGCTAGTTGATAGGCAGAAAAGAGAGGATGATAGAAAAATAATTAAAGGAAGCTTCTAGGATTAACACGGAATTTTTTTAATACATAGCAGGAAGTGAGAGAACATGGGATCCTTCAATAAGATACTGGAGGGTGGTGAATGCTTCATAGGTTATTGAGTTCAAGAAGTATGATAAAAATTGTGTTAATAATGGTTAGTACAGGCCTCCTGTGATGAATATTTGACTTCCTGAAGATACCCAAGAAAATAATCATAATGTGGGAAACAGTAATTAGTAGGCATTTTGAGTTGCAATAAGCTTCCTACTGGCACTCATAGAGGATGCCATTCCTAGCTAAGACTCTAGTCTATTAAGTTTCACTTTACTTTGTATTGTTATGTTTTGTTACAATTTACACAGTGTGCCCATTAAATAATGAGACAAAATTTGTATAAAAATAATGAGCAACTATAGGAAAATGAATCTTATTTTCAATATAATCTCCTCTTAAATGATTGGTTTACAATTATATGGAAGAGATTTACAGTAAAAAAAAAAAAAAGAATAAAGAACTCAATCCAACTAGTGACATTATTTGCAATTTTTAAAAAGGGAAGAAAGCAAAGAATATACTTTACAAAAATATTCTTTTATTTTAAAAAATATTTTTTAGAATTTACATTTTTTGATTTTTTTCTTTGAGAAGGGAGACGAGGAAATTTTCAAAATTTACTACTAGTCAAATATCTCCTTGATTACATACCAAATGTTTTATCAGTCATTTACTGTAGCCACAACCATTACAACTCCTGATGGATTCACCTGAACTGTAATATTGTCTGATGGTTTATACACTCCTAGAAAGTGACCACTGAAAACGTCATTTAAAATATAACCATAACTGTAAGTCATCCCCAGACTGGCTAGCTGCACAGAAACTGAAACTGGTCCACCCAAAGTCCGTCTGTTGAAAACAACTACTGCATAAGAATAAGATTTATCTTCAGCTAATGGAGAAATAGGTCTCATCCATATCTCAATATTCTGTTCCTACAGGGGAGAAAAAATTGACTGTAATGTTCTTTAATATGCTAATTAAGCTAATAGTTTTTAGGTATTACATTTGAAAATCGAGAAAAATACTTTTTAACTGAGTATTAAAACACCAACCTTGATGTAAAATGTTTATCAAATGCTTGAAGTAAATGCCAAAAAAAAAATTGAGTTTGTTAAGCAACTCTGTAGCACAAATGATTGTACGTTGTGCCCTTTGATTGGAAAAGGCCTAGGTTCAATTCTCGTCTTGACGAGAGGAATCTTTATATTTTTTTTTTTTTTACAATTGAAGGTGAGTTAGCTGATCTCATATGGAGGTAACAAGATTTTTTCTCTCCTGAAAACTCAGGTTTTTCATCCCATATACAGACAAATCAGCCTTGAGAACATGCACAAATTACACACAAAAAATACTGTTGGCGTGGTGATGGGTAGTAGATGGCATCAGTGTACATGATGATGGTAGTGTCAGTTCACTATAGTTGCTAGATTAAGTGGTGGAGATGGAGAGTTCTAGAGTAGGTGCCCTCCCTCAATGAGTCTTTGGACTCCTTTGAGGTGTTTTATTATTTTCTTTTATTATTATTCTTTTATTTTATTATTTGAACTGGAATAAGGATATAAGTTAAACTGCTTAGTTCCACACATAGATGCAAAAGGCACAGTGTTCACTGCTACTGGCTTTCTTTGCAGCCACATTTTTACAAGCTCTATTACCATGCTTACTTGAGAATATTTTTCAATCAATACATAAAAGAAGTAGAAAGATGCAACATTCACAAAATAAACTAGTAAGTGATATTTTTCCATACCATCTTTAGAGAGCAAAAGTGCTTGTCACAAGGTATTACATCAAACAATTAGTGGAAGCAATTTAAACTGTGACTAAAAAATAGTAACTAAAGCTCTAGCATGTGCTCATATAAAAAAATCCTATGGCTGCTGAGCTGAAGATAGTATTTAAATAAGTCCCCAATTTGGACAAATTAATGCAGGAATATGTTTTGAGAGTAGGTGGTGGGTGGGTTTTATTGCTAAAACCAGTGCCTATCTCTCCATAGTGGCTTTTATGTAGTACCACTGTTGTTTTCTTCAATTTAATCTTGTGGGATTGATGTCCAATATGGGGTGGGGGGGTCTGCTAGTTCCTAATTTGCAATAATGATAGTAGCATATATATTATGCCTATCAAAGAAGATCTTGATACAAGGATGATGAATGAAAGAAATATCAGTCATCAGTATGCATGAGAAAACTAATTCTCAAATCAGTTACTGATCAGCATTTACTTCAATGAGTACAGTAATCATCTCTTCATTAAAAAAAATGAGATAATACAATCTTTTAGATCAAATGTTTATTTATATACAAACACATTTGAGCTATACACACAAAAAACGTTTTTGCACACTTACACATGTATGCAAAAATGACTTTACATATTGTATGTATGTTATTATCAGCTTTCTGGTTTTAATTTCTTCAGAATTCTGTAACACAGATGATTTTTAAGTCAAGGTGGTGAAAGAGCAAGCAAAGTAACTTGCCCTTTTTTTCCCCTCTTTCAACTAATAAACAGTATCATGGATGCGCCATCTGTCCCAATTCATCGACTTAAAAGAGAGACTGAATAAGATCTAAAGTCCTAATTTGGCATCCTCTAACATTATATAAAAGAAATTACAGTTGCATAGGAGCTGATCTTAAGATGACTGTCTTCCAAATTTTTGGCAGATTAATACAACAATACATGTTAAGGTTTTCTTTCATCTAATTCTGTGTGAACTGTTGTCCAAAGCATGGTCTGTCAATCCTAACTTGCCATAATAATGGTAGCAAATGTATTTATGTTCTCCAAGATGAATGTTAATTGATCTTTTGCTCTGTCCATAGTTAGCCAAGTGACTGTGAAATTCCCTACAGAGTGAAGATTTATATTTAAACATCATCTATTGTGTAATGATGTCTACTTGTCAAAAGTCAAACTAAATCTTTTCCTTCTGATTTAAGTTGAGCTATTTCATTTACTATCATTTTTTGAACATGACTGCTGTAATTTAGTGCCATTTTTTAATGGTTATTGGTGATTTGGGTAAATCACTAAAACCTCATGATCAATCCTTTTCTGATATCAACAGAAAAATATTTTAGGTTTTTATAATATAACAATATCTGAAATTATTCATTAACATGCAATATTTTTTTTGTGTGTGTGCAACTAGTAAAACTAGTAAACCAAATCTGAGTTTTATGATGTTTTCAGGTTTCCATTACATCATCATCAAATTCCTGATGTGTACCCTCAGGGGGGTTTACAGGATAATTATGATAGTACTACATGAAAAAGTTACACGATTACTAACTTCCGATCAACAATTTTTTTTCCAAATTAATCTGTTATCTGTCAAGACTTCAACATTATCAGATGTTATATTGGTCTTTTAAGGCACATTTTGCTATACTAAGTGTCAAAGCTGTAAACCTGGGAGGACCTCCACATAACCTTTTAAAAAATGCAGAGAACCAACTGAGTCTTCTGACCTAATGTTCACTCCTCACCTTCTCGTGGTACATCCTGTTAGGTATCTACCTGGATACTGAATGAATGAGTATGGGCTGGCAAATTGGGATTTAGCCAAACAAATTGTATTCTTCTTAGCTTCAAACACAATGTAAAATGATGGTTTCCATTATATTATTGATATAACAATCCTTCAGTTGCAAATTTAGTAATATTAATGGTTCATAAATCCTAAACATTTTTTTTTTTTTTTAATTAGTACCAACAAACTGGTATTTTTGTATCAATACTGATATTTGAATTCTGGAAAAAATGACTGGAATTTCAGTATTGTAAGCCCTAGTTGGTTGTATAGTAACATACAATTATTTGCCTATGATGCACAGTTAGGAACAGTGTTAACACTGTTCCTAACTGTGCATCAAGTTGGGAGGTGGCAAATCATAAGGGTTTGAATAAATATAGGATATAAGTGAAACTATATGTCCAGTGATTATGATACACTAAGAAGGAAGCTTGAAGCAGTGCCTTGACCTGAAAAACTGCACATGAGAAATAGCCAGAGGATTTCTAAAGGAAACTATATTTAACTGTATTCCTACAGTTAGGAAAATAAATTGCATAGGATTCATATGGATGAATAAGATTTGAAATAACAAATTCATAAAAAAAAAATGTGGTAGATCCAATACTGGGAGAAAGATAATGATACAAGAACAGTATAAAAAGATGACTAAACGAGCAATAGCTATGATGTCAAAGGCAAAATCAGAGACTAATATGAAATGCAGTTAACCTTTACAGACAAAGGAAAAAAAATCTGAGAGAAAGAGAATATATATATATATATATATATATATGTTCAAGATACCAAGCAATTTTAAACCTGGTTTTACTCCATTTCCCAAGTAAGCAAACAGACTAAAAGTCAAGTTTGCGCCTGCAATTGATGCAAGTCTAACTGATCCCACAGGTAGTGCAGGATCAGGGCAACTCGTGGCAAAGGTGGAACAAGCTCCGATCACTAATCTTAATATTTATATTTACCCTTAATGCCAAAACACATCTCCAAGAAGGGGATGTATGATGTTTTGTATTAAAGGCAAGGGGCCACTACCCAGACCGGTTTCGACCTTAATTGAGGTCTCGTCAGTGGGAGCTAGGCTAGAAATATCAAGATTTAGTAATACTGAGCTTGTAAGTATTTCGCCAAAACAAGTTACCATAAGGTGTTTTAACCTTATTAAATAAAAATCTCTGGAGGAGATATAAATGTAGAAAGTATTTTTACCTTGGGTATAAATATGTTCAAGATACCAAGCAATTTTAAACCTGGTTTTACTCCATTTCCCAAGTAAGCAAACAGACTAAAAGTCAAGTTTGCGCCTGCAATTGATGCAAGTCTAACTGATCCCACAGGTAGTGCAGGATCAGGGCAACTCGTGGCAAAGGTGGAACAAGCTCCGATCACTAATCTTAATATTTACCCTTAATGCCAAAACACATCTCCAAGAAGGGGATGTATGATGTTTTGTATTAAAGGCAAGGGGCCACTACCCAGACCGGTTTCGACCTTAATTGAGGTCTCGTCAGTGGGAGCTAGGCTAGAAATATCAAGATTTAGTAATACTGAGCTTGTAAGTATTTCGCCAAAACAAGTTACCATAAGGTGTTTTAACCTTATTAAATAAAAATCTCTGGAGGAGATATAAATGTAGAAAGTATTTTTACCTTGGGTATAAATATGTTCAAGATACCAAGCAATTTTAAACCTGGTTTTACTCCATTTCCCAAGTAAGCAAACAGACTAAAAGTCAAGTTTGCGCCTGCAATTGATGCAAGTCTAACTGATCCCACAGGTAGTGCAGGATCAGGGCAACTCGTGGCAAAGGTGGAACAAGCTCCGATCACTAATCTTAATATTTACCCTTAATGCCAAAACACATCTCCAAGAAGGGGATGTATGATGTTTTGTATTAAAGGCAAGGGGCCACTACCCAGACCGGTTTCGACCTTAATTGAGGTCTCGTCAGTGGGAGCTAGGCTAGAAATATCAAGATTTAGTAAAAAAAAATACTTTCTACATTTATATCTCCTCCAGAGATTTTTATTTAATAAGGTTAAAACACCTTATGGTAACTTGTTTTGGCGAAATACTTACAAGCTCAGTATTACTAAATCTTGATATTTCTAGCCTAGCTCCCACTGACGAGACCTCAATTAAGGTCGAAACCGGTCTGGGTAGTGGCCCCTTGCCTTTAATACAAAACATCATACATCCCCTTCTTGGAGATGTGTTTTGGCATTAAGGGTAAATATTAAGATTAGTGATCGGAGCTTGTTCCACCTTTGCCACGAGTTGCCCTGATCCTGCACTACCTGTGGGATCAGTTAGACTTGCATCAATTGCAGGCGCAAACTTGACTTTTAGTCTGTTTGCTTACTTGGGAAATGGAGTAAAACCAGGTTTAAAATTGCTTGGTATCTTGAACATATTTATACCCAAGGTAAAAATACTTTCTACATTTATAT
Source organism: Typopeltis vanoorti (assembly GCF_054136105.1). Taxonomy (NCBI): domain Eukaryota; kingdom Metazoa; phylum Arthropoda; class Arachnida; order Uropygi; family Thelyphonidae; genus Typopeltis; species Typopeltis vanoorti. The sequence goes on from NC_143561.1 coordinate 70,851,954, forward strand.
CTCCTCCAGAGATTTTTATTTAATAAGGTTAAAACACCTTATGGTAACTTGTTTTGGCGAAATACTTACAAGCTCAGTATTACTAAATCTTGATATTTCTAGCCTAGCTCCCACTGACGAGACCTCAATTAAGGTCGAAACCGGTCTGGGTAGTGGCCCCTTGCCTTTAATACAAAACATCATACATCCCCTTCTTGGAGATGTGTTTTGGCATTAAGGGTAAATATTAAGATTAGTGATCGGAGCTTGTTCCACCTTTGCCACGAGTTGCCCTGATCCTGCACTACCTGTGGGATCAGTTAGACTTGCATCAATTGCAGGCGCAAACTTGACTTTTAGTCTGTTTGCTTACTTGGGAAATGGAGTAAAACCAGGTTTAAAATTGCTTGGTATCTTGAACATATTTATACCCAAGGTAAAAATACTTTCTACATTTATATCTCCTCCAGAGATTTTTATTTAATAAGGTTAAAACACCTTATGGTAACTTGTTTTGGCGAAATACTTACAAGCTCAGTATTACTAAATCTTGATATTTCTAGCCTAGCTCCCACTGACGAGACCTCAATTAAGGTCGAAACCGGTCTGGGTAGTGGCCCCTTGCCTTTAATACAAAACATCATACATCCCCTTCTTGGAGATGTGTTTTGGCATTAAGGGTAAATATTAAGATTAGTGATCGGAGCTTGTTCCACCTTTGCCACGAGTTGCCCTGATCCTGCACTACCTGTGGGATCAGTTAGACTTGCATCAATTGCAGGCGCAAACTTGACTTTTAGTCTGTTTGCTTACTTGGGAAATGGAGTAAAACCAGGTTTAAAATTGCTTGGTATCTTGAACATATTTATACCCAAGGTAAAAATACTTTCTACATATATATATATATATATATATATATACACATACATATATTTATTTATCTTATTTTTTTGCTATGTGCAATTAAAAGGAAAAGGCCATGAAAAAATAACCCCAGTAAAATGGAAAGTAAGAAAGTGTCAAATGTTTTTAGAAATAGCTGATCTACATAAAAAGAAATACAAACCCTGTCTTTAAGCAATTACTTTAGTAAGGTGTGTGTGTGTGTGTGTGTGTATCCTAGGAAGTCCCATTAACTATCTGGATACTGAGGTGAAACTAGATGAAAGGACAGAGATAGATGAGTTGGAGTTATTAAAACGATTACAAGAGCTTGATTTGAACAAAGCAGTAAGAGCAAATGAGATACAGGCAAGAGTGAGGAAAGAATGCATTAGAGAATTAGCAGTGCCTCAAACTTAATATTGTGGTGTACTTGCATTGAATGTTTTCAAAATAAAATAATCATAATAATAATGCAATTGGTATTTAGGTACCATGTTATAACTTCAAATTGCTCCATTCTTAATGAGTCCATGACTCCTTGGAGGACACTTCATAACAGTAATAGTTGTTCGGTTAGAAATAAAACACTTGATCAAAGATTAGAGACCACAGATATGAAAGGTCTAAGAAAAATTAGGACCTAAATAGATGCCATCAATGGCAGAATTATATTAACAGTGAAGATATTATGAAGGAACTTGATTCTTGAACTGTTATTTCTTGATTCACAGATTCTTGAACTGTTAGCGTTCAAGAATCTGTGAGCAGAGTAAATCTAAATGGCATGGCCACTTAAATAGAATAGGCAAAGAAAGGTTATAAAAGTAGGTGTTTGATGCCAAGATGGGAGGAAGGAGACCCAGAGGAAGACCAAGGTCTAGGTAGATGATTCAGTCAGAAGTGCCTTAGAAGTATGAAATATTAGATATAATAATATTGGAATGCTGACAGTAATAGACTAATTTGGAGGGAAATTACTGACAGATTAATAATAATGTAAAGTTAATCATGTAGTGTTGTCATAGTAGCTTGAACACCTCTTAAGGGTACATATAAGGAAACTGATGATGATTGTCTGGTGATAACATCCTCCTCCTTATTAGAGATTTGGAGTGGCTAGAAAAGGATTATGTTTGGTTTGTAGAGCAAAAATATTCAGTTATGTAACCCTTAACCCATTTATAGTACTAATGTATTATTAATTTTTAATTATTTGTATATGGGATTTTGAGACAGTAAACAAAAAAGTGCATTGGGTGCAGAGAGCCCATCAAATGGCTACATATTATTTGATATTTTCTCCAAAGGGAAAAGAACATCTGAAGACAGTGGTATATACTAACATCCCAGAACCACATACAAAGGACAAAATAGTATCATATTAACTATTCATTAACTATCCTTCCAAATAATTTACACATTAAATGATTTAAAAATAAAATAAACAAGAAGTAACTATTACTGAATATATCCTCTTCCCCATAAGTCCAAGTTTATCTTGATTCACAGCAATAACATGCTTGTTCTGAAGGAGGGCTTTATCTTCGGGCAAAAGATTTCTTAAATCATTAGACATAAGAAGTGGAGCTGCTAATATTGACCACAAAGCTATCTGGGCTCTTTTTTCATCTGAACTCAGTCCAAAGCCACCAATAAGTATCTGAAATAGTCAAATGTTCACTTATTAAATGAAGTGCATATGTAAGGGGGACCGGAAAGTAATCAATTATTTTTAAAAGTAATTTTAGCTGATCGTTTCTTCTTAAATAACACATAAATTATTAAATTTGATTTTTATTTAAATATTAGCATTACTTTTCTATTTAAAAAATCTGTTTTTTTTTAATTTTAGATTTTTTTTTTTAATATGGCAGACTTTAAAGTTGAAGAGCACCATTTACGTCATTGTATGCTGTTTTTGTTTCACCAAGGAAAAAATGCTACCGAGGCTACCAAAATCATTTGCTCAACTTATGGAGATGTATTGAAGGTTAACAAATGTCAGCGATGGTTTAGGAGATTTGCAGGAAAAAATTTTGATCTCTCTGATCGTCCTCGATCTGGAAGACCTCTTACTCTAGATGATGATGCTCTTAAGACTCTCGTTGAATCAGATCCAAAAAAAACCATACAAGAATTAGCAGAGAAACTTAATTCATCATGGTCGACTGTCCAAGAGCACTTACATAAGAGTGGCAAGGTTCTTAAACAGGATGTATGGGTACCACATGAACTGTCAGAAAACAATAAAGCACAGAGATGGGCGATTTGCAATTCATTATTGACCAGACAACAAAATGACCCCATTTTGGAACGAGTCATAACTAGTGACAAAAAATGGGTGCTGTATAAGAATAAAACGCAAAAAACAGTGGCTTTCTCCAAATCAAACTCTAATTCCAACACCTAAAGATGCACTTTGTCCACAAAAGGTTCTGTTGTGCGTTTGGTGGGATATTCATGGAATTATTCATTACGAACTCATGGAACAAGGTAAGACTATCACAGCAGCCATCTACTGTGAACAATTAGAGCGACTACATCAAGCATTGTTAATCAAACATCCTGCACTTGTCAATTGAAAAAGGGTAATTTTGCAGCAAGATAATGCAAAACCCAAAACCACATTCTGCAAGAATGACTCAAGAAAAAATTAGGCAGTTAGGATGGGAACTTCTACCACATCCTCCATATTCGCGGGATATTGCCCCTGGTGACTATCACTCATTCAGGTCCTTAGAACACAGCATAAAAAATAAAACCTTCCATTCACAAGTTCCAAAGGAGTTTGATATCATTTTTTGCCTCCAAAGAAAAAACTTTTTTCAAAAAAGGAATTCTAAACTTAGTAGATCATTGAAATAAGGTTATAATTAATGATAGCGATTATAGAATTGAATAATGTTAATCTGTTCTTTAATAAAATTTATATTAAAAACGTAGTTCAAAAAATTGATTACTTTCTGGTACTCCTTATATTTAAGAAATTATCAGAATTAAGATTGTTTGGGGTTTTATATATGCAAATATTGTCTAATGATAAAAATATCAGAGTGGATAAATTTATATATACATATTTATATTTTATGGAAAGAAACAAATCTGTCTTATAATTTTTATATATATTGAAATCTTCTGAAATCTGCCATTTGTTCATCAACTGTGATTTTTCACCCTTGACTTAATGCAGCAGTTTAAATCAATCATTGCTAGGGTTTAGTTTTTAGCTACTGAAAGAAATAATAATTGAAAGCACACACACACTTTCATTTTGATTTTGATTTTTTGAAAGACCATATATTAATTTAAAAACAAAACAAAAAACTGTTAAGTGAGAGTACCTTGCAGCTGTTGGGTGATTCCCCCCCCCACAAAAAAAAAAAAAGATTTTCAAAACAGGCTGAAAACCTTCAATTGCATATTCATGCCAAACAATCAATTGCATATTCATGTTTGTGAATATGCAATTGATTGTATATTCACAATCATTTGCATATTGTTTCAGAAATATGTTTGTTCAGAAACATGTTTGTTCATATTAAACTGCACATTAGCATAAACTTAATGTTCAATATTGGGTTTGGATAGTGTCTGCTGTTATCCATTGACAGTTATTCTATATCACTTAATTTGCTCTTCCCTTGGCCTCCCCCAATTTTGGTCTTGTAGACTGTTGTTCTACTTAACATATTGTTGCGCTGACTTGTTTGTTATTTATCAAGTACAGCATTCAATATTTATGCTTAACTTGCGAATCATTAAATCTCATTTTCTTCGCAACAGTTATTTTGTTATGATTAAAGTCATAACAAAGTTTGATACGGACTGTTAAAAACAGTCAGTATCAAACCGTTTGGTTTTTAATTGAATTCATTTTATATTGCTCTCAGTTTTTCACAAGAAATAGCAATAAACACAGTAATAAATAAAACCAAAGGTTGAGGAATAATAAAGCAAATAATAAGATGACTCCTTTTATTAATGAGAATATTTATGGTTAAGTGCCTAATTTATGTAAATTAAAGCATTAAATGTGCAATTAAAATAAAACAAATTCAGCTATAAAGCAAGAATGGGGAAAAAGAAAGTACTCAAGACAGGAAACATATTATTGGGAACATATTTATGACCTGAAGGAAATATGGACCAAAGACAGAGATAGAGAGAGAACTAGTCCTGGGAACCTGAAAACAAGGAGTGTAAAAGCAAAATAGTAGCATTTTTTTTTTAATTTTATTATTATGTTTACTTAATAATTTTAATAAGTTCTTTCTTATTAAAAGCACATGCAAATGCACAAAAAAGAATAAAAAACCAAATCATTTGGCATAAATTGATGAAAAAAAAAAAAAATAAAATATATATATATATATACATACACACATACTAGGGGGCTCCCCTGAGTTCCAGACTGGTAGGCCAGTTCTCCTTGAATTCTGATGACTCAAAAAGGGTCCCCCCCCCCTGAGTTCTGGGCTGGTAGGCCAGTTCTCCATAAATTCTGATGACTCGAATTTTGAAAACTCAAAAGGGGTGGTTCCCCCCCCTGGTGCCTACCCCAGTTCCAGACTGGTAGGCCGGTTCTCCTTAAATTCTGATGACTCGAAAATATGGTTCTGCCCCCCCCCCCTTTCGATGAGTCTTTTGGATTTCTTGGAGGTGTCACATAATAATAATAAAGACTGTTTTCCCCTCTAGTCTTTTATACTAATACTTTGTAGTTCAAAAAAGATTTAGTATATCTAACTTATTAAACACAGATATATGACTGCATTCATCAGATGCTTGGTCAGGTTTGACAGGTAGTTGCTGTTTCTGTTTAAAAGATACTAAATTATACAGTCCTATACAGCAACCCAGACAAGGAGAAGCCAACAGGACTTCTATACCATATATTAAAGGCATCTCTGAACGTGTGGCAAAAATTATGAAATATCAATTCATTGCTACCTACAAACCCATCAAACCAAATTCATAACCTGCTACCTTCTCCAAAGACAAACTCTCACCACTGATGCTACCTGCGTATACCAAATACCTACTTGTCTTACTATGGACAAAGAGGAAGATCTGTAAATAAACATATCTCTGAACATCAAGACCACATCCAGCTTATCAAACCTCACAAATCTGGCCTAGCACAACATGGAACTGAAAACACTAGCCACAGGATCCAATGGACAAATACCAAGATGCTGCATAGATCCACATATAAACATGAATGTTTATACAAAGAAGGTGCTAAAGCTCTACTCCATCGATCTAACTTCAATTGTAATGACTGCCTTACTATTCCAAAAGTGTTGGAAATTGTTATACTTAATTGTATTAAATAAATTTGTAATCTCTTATGTTTTATTTTTAACTAATTTTAATTATTTTCTGCATAATAGTTTTAACCCACGAACACACGATTTTATACATAGAGGGATTCCAATTTAAACACATTCAATTCCTTATTGTTTTTTTTTTTGTTGTTGTTTGTAGTGATGATGTCTTATGATACATAAGATGAAATACTTACATAATAAATTTATTTTTACTGTGGTATATGTGTGATTCTATAGTTTTGGATGCTTATTATACATACAGGTCTTATTATACATGTAAGAGATAATTACTTGAAACAGCATGTGATAGAGAGACACTACTCGTTGAGTGTGCTGAATTGGTGATAGCATTAGAAGATGTACCTATAACTGAGTTAACCACATTGCCTCTGATTGGGGAAAATGATCACGTGACCTTCACTTGGGAAGTCACCAAACAAAATTTTCAGTTAAAAAGTAGTATATGTGGAATGGAAGGGCAGGTGATTATGATAAGCTAGGAGGCAACTCAAAGCAGTGGCATGGCATAAAAATCTGAAAGGTAACACAGAATATGGTAAAGGAATGTCTGAAGGAAGTGATATTGAACTGTATACCAAAGTCAAGAGGATAAATCAGTTAAGGGTGAGTTAGATGGATGAGTAGTATCATTAAGTAGGAGGTGCAAAATGAAGAAATTGTTCAGGATGATATAAAAGTAAATGGCAAGCTCACTAAGAGTGAAGGAAAAATTATGAGAGAAAATTAGCCAAGCAGGCCAAAGGAAATCCCAAAGAGTTTTTTCACTATGTGATGAGTAAATGGAAGAATGACCATGGAAAATAACATTAGCAAGTAAATGGGCAGGGAAGTGAGAAAAGCAGAATGACACAGATGAGTTACCACTTTGCAAGTATTTATCAACCTGGTGAAGATATTGCAGTGAGATGTGATGGGAAATGATGCAGGAATAGAGGATGATAAACTGGGGTATTTAGGATATTGCAGGATCTGAATATAGCCATGGGATTGGATGGAATATCAGTCTGCATATTACAAGATCATAAGAAAATACTTTCACTACATAAAGAAAGCTCCAAGACAGGGGTAACAAATTATAGTGCAGTCAATTTGAAAGTGGCAGTAAAGGTATTGGAGAAGTTGGTTAATGATAAAATTTGAGAATGAGTGGATAAAAAAAAAATACAATACTCTATGGAAATAGCACAATTCTGTGAAAAGTAGGTTGGGCCTTAGAAACAAACACTTTTTATAATACAGTGACAGTTTATTTGGATAAAGGCTACACAGTGATACTGCTGGTTTTTGCAAAGGAATCTGACAGGACCACATGAAAATATGTTACATAAATTGGAAAAACTGGGGAAAATGGAAATAATATGAATTTGATGGATAGATACTAAAGAATAGTATGTGGAGAAGCAGAATCCAGGGGAAGGTAGGTGACTAGTGGTGTGCTGTAGGATTCTGTGCTTTGACTACTACTGTTTAATTTATACATCAGTGATATAGTAAATGATATGAAGGATATATTAAGTTGTTTGGTGATGATCAAAATTGGATAGTATAATAGTTAACAAAGCAATGTTGACAGTCTGAATGATTTAAATAGGCTGACGGTATGGGAAAAAGATGATGGTGCCAGCTTAATGTGAAAAAAGTGCCTTGTGGGATGAAACAATTAGCAGGCTTGCACTATATCGATTGTACTCCAGTTTAAGGAGAGGTATGATAGATACTGTGTGTATAAAAAGCATGGGTTTCCTGGTATGAGTCTTCTAACTCCACAGAGATACTCATATAAAAATACTAATCCTTTTAATTGTCACAGATGCGTTTTTGTAATTTGAATAGTAGGATTAGCCTTTCACTTATATAATGTAGATGAAATTTAGTGGATACATTATAATTTGTGGTAGTATAAGCTTGAATCCATAACCTTTTGCAAGTATGAGTCATATTAGAACTTATTTCTGCATGTACCACAAGTGAGACTGCTGAGAAATATTAAAACTTTAATGTCATAATGTAACCAATAAAATTGTACCTACCATGTCTGGGTCATGAAAATGTCCAGGTCCAGCAGCAGGAACTAAAACATCTTGATTAGATGAAAAGTAATCTATAATGGACAAGATACTTTGCCAAGAGTCATCTATATCATTAAAATTACGCCAAATATTGCAGTATTCAGCTATTTTAGTGAAATTAGGCTGTAAATTAAATCAACAAATTCAAGTTATAATTTATTATTATAAGTTCTAATCAATAAAATTGTTATTTTAATGAAAGTTTAATTAATATTTATTAAAAACACATATACGAACAAACACAAATTTAGAGGCATGATCTGTAATAGGTAAAATATACACCAACTTATTCTTTTGAACCTCCGTAGATCATAAGCCTCATCATGTCTTGCAACTCCATGATGCCTTAGACAACACTTACTCTCACTATCCTCTGAGGCAATGTATTCTATGCTCCTGCCACTGCAGAAAACTTACTTCATACCTCCTTTTTGTAACCTCCAGAGATGGAGCCCCTTGTGCTTGTTCCTTCCCTATGTTCTACTATATGAAAAATCTTCCCAGTGTCAAGCTGATATATACATCTCAACAGCTGAAATGTACAATCATGTCCCCTCTCCCCCTTCATCTCTTATTCACTGAACTCTGCAGACAGCATATCCTCAGTCTATCCTCATACGAACATTGTACAGTCCTAATATCATTTTTGTTATCTGCCTGTGTAACCGCTCCAATGTTACTTGATTCTCTTCAAATCCTAGTGAAAAGATCTGAGTGCAATAATCCTGATATGATATGATATGATCAGGACTATCTACAATGAAACACCCACCCTTTTACCTGTGCTGGTCAGTGTCCTTCTTGGCATCACAGCAGACTATGAATTGCCTTTAACACCATTGTACCATGTCCCTTGAGTTTCAAATTTCTATCTATAATCATCCAAGATCCTCTGCTTCTGCCATTTCTTCCAGTATAACTCCATCAACTGAGTATGAAGCATCTCATCTATCGATCCCAAATTTCAAAACCTTAAATTTAGCTATATAAAACTGAAATTCCATTCATTTACCATCTTTCCACCTAACTCAAATCCTCCTGAAGAGTTGCAACACTATTACTAATATGACTTTGAAGCTTCGCATCATCTGCAAACAAATGCATAAAATGACAATACAATTAACATAAAGAACAAACAATAACAGTCCAAGTACTGACCCCTGTAAAACTCCATTTGTAATCTTCCTCTGCCAAATACTGTTCCTCCCTATATACAATTTTCTGATAGTTGTCAGAAAGAGTTTCCAATCCAATTCCACATGACATCCCAACTCACATGATGCAAGTTAAATATCAACTTGTCACATGACACCCTATCAAATACCTTTACAAAATTCAGAAGAATGACAGCGTATGTTTTTCCATCATCCACTGCTCTTGTTACTCTATTATTAAAGGCAACCAGAGTACTAAAAAAAAGCACCTCTTAGGAAATCCATGCTGGCCTTCATAAATAATACAGTCCTCATCTGCTCAATTCTGTATGTGCACTCTTACCAATTTTTCCAAATCGTATCCACAGGGGAAATATAAACTAGTCTATAGTTTGTATTTAGCCTGTTGTTTGATGTCTCCATTCTACTACCACTCTTATGCAATGCCAGTATCTCATCTTCCTTCCACTACTCAGGAACTTGCCCCATTGCAGGACTTTCATTAATAAGCCAGGTCAATGGTACAACCAGTTCCTCAGCACATTTCTGCAAGGCAGGTGGTGAAATTTCATCTAGTCCCACTAATTTACTGACATCCAAAATGTTCAGTATTCGGAATACATCCCCCTTCCTTCAATTCTATTCTTCTGCCTATCCCTTTAGGTATAAAGCCAACTTTATCAAGATGAAACACCCTAATAAAGTTATCATTAAATAGTTCTACTACATCATCTGCATTGGACACCTGATTACTTGTCTCCACCCAGCAAGGCCATCTGTTGGCAATCATTTCTCCTCCTACTTGCTACAAGAGAACTTCTTGAATTCTCCTTGGATCACAGCACTAGTCTTAATTTTTCTCTTTTTATTATACTAGCCAACTTTATACTACAACATTATATACATTATACTAACAGCATTATACTATTCCTAGTGTGAGCCTTATAATCATCATGCAACTGTTCTCCATCTCTCTCTCTCTTTCTCTTTATATGCCTTCTGCAAACATGTTCTTCACACAAAGGACATTTTTCATATGACTTCTGGAGAATGTTTAATATTCTATGGACAGAATGCAGTAATGATCGCAACACACTGAATGTTGTCTCTCAGCTGAAGGCATCACAAGGGAAGTACGAAGATGTTACACTTTCCTCCAGTATGTCCTACAAATTAGTCAGCATAGCGTGAGGTCTAGCAAATGAAATGCAAGATTCAAAAGAAATCTATTCAAGTACTGCTGCTACCTCAGTCTTTTCCATATGAACAAAGATTATGTTTAACAATGAAAACTTTCTTACCAGTTCAAAAACAATGGAATAGCCATCATTTCTAACAAAGTGAGAAAGTTTGTTGTTAGGCATGCATGCAGGCAGGAATTGCATTCATATGTAGGGCTAGAGCTACCAACTACAATAATATGACCTTTAGCACAGAACTCAACTGTCTATACTACACTTTTTTAGACAATGGCTATAATCTGTGTAAAACAGATAAGTACTAGCCTCCTGTCCTCCATATTTGGTTATCTTTTCAGACATATCCCAAAGTACTAAAGAAATATGATCCTCATTCCACTTTTAAACTACATATTGGATAGCAATTGATCCATTCTCCTGAGAAAAACTCCACTCTCTGCACATCATGGACAGACAAGAAGACCTGTTAACATCCACCACAAAGAACATAAGAATTAGACACATCACCATCATACACAGAAGTCAGACCTTTTGAGCCACCAACAACAATGAATATTCCCCGAACCTCAAAGTATGGCTGCATTAATTTATCAAATATCTGGGATACCATCATTTTAACACCATGTTCAGCCAATGCTAGAGATTATTTCAAAGACAGCCCTGGAGTGTGCCAAGATGAGACTCTGGTTATTTGTCTGTTACCCAGCTTGAATGGTTTCCACAATTATGTGATTTAGTGTCATGTATTCTCTGATGTAGAGTCTATGTAGCTCGGTTAGTATAGATGAAGCCCTTTGATCAGAAAGACTTGGGTTTGATTCTCATCCAAGATGTGAGGAACCTCTATCTGGTCTCTTTCAACTAAAGGTGAGTTAGCTGATCTCATAAGGAAGTGGAGGGTTTTTTTTTTTCTCCTGGAAACTCAGGTTTTTCATTCCTCAGAAAAGGCAAACCAGCCCCATGAACCCACACTTGTACAGACAAAAATACTCCCCCCCCCCTCAACATCAGGCTCTGCAACAAGTCAGTTGGGATTGTATGCATAAAGTTGCATCATTTAGAAAGCTGACCCCAAATAGATGGGAAAAGGCACAAGAGGAGGAAGAAGAAGATTCTCTGATGTGTGTGTTTTACTTCTGTACTCCACTGTTTGCAATCCAACAAAATATCAGCAGCTTTGCAAATTATCATATTTATTTTTTATGTTTGTTGTATTGTAAGCAAAGACATTAAGAAAATTAATATGAATTCAATTATATATTTGGTTTAATCCTTTATCCAAGTGTAAGCAAACAAAGTTTGCACCTGAAGTATTTTCAGGACTGGGACAACTTGTGGCAAAGGTGGTATAACTTACGGACACCTACGCTAGAGGGACTCGTGGTGTGTAGCGTTTGTTGAGAGCTCCTGATAAGATAAGTGTTATTTTAAGTTATCATTGACAATTTTGCTTGAATATTATGTAGTTTTGTTTGCTTTTCATATCTCCGTGTGTCTGCTTGTGTATTTTGGTGTTGTTTCAATTATTAATTCGATAAGATACGATAGCACATGGCTCCGGTAAGAAGAAAAATGGCGGCTAGTAATAATGGTTTGCCATCTTTGTTCAATAACGGTAACATAAAGGAGATTATTCAGTGTACTATCTGTGAAATGTATACGTTGCAGAGAGCGGTTGGAGTATGGTTAGATGATGATAGTGGAGTGAATGTGTGCAGAAAATGTAAGGAAAATGAGGAATTAAAGTGTGTTTCAGGTCGTGAGTGTGATATTTTTGTCAAATTTCAGAATGTAGAAAATAGCGATATGATAAGAAATTGCGAGGTTGTACCAGAGAGCTGTGAGAGTGTGAACGTAGAAAGTGTGAATGAAGGTATTAATACAGAGCAAATTAATGGTTTAACAGATAATAAAAATGATGAGAGAGATGCAATGAGTGAGATCGCGCTGTTGAGCAGAGCGATACATAGAGCAATGCGGCAGCTGGAGCATATGCACAAATGTCTACTGAGTGTACCAGTCAATAAAAAAAAGTATGATAGAAAAAATTAGATTATGACTGTGAATGTAAATAAAATGAAGGAGCGAATGCTGTATGGAGATTCGTTAGTACAAGGTGTGATAGTAGAGAATTTGACAAAATCGTACCAACCTGGTACGACCATTAAGGACGTATGTGAGTCTATAAGGGAGCAAAAGCAAAGAGTGAAAGAAATGATAGTTGTGGCAGGTACAAATGATTTGAAAGGAGATAAAATGGAAAGGATAGAGGACCTGAATGAATTGTTTGAGGTAGCAAAAGAAAAGAGTGAGAGAGTTAGGATGATTAGTCTTTTGCCGTGGTATGACAGTGAAGAGTTTAGGAGGGCCATAATTGTAAATGACTTTATGCGTGGGTTATGCATGACGAGTGGTGTGGAATTTGTGGACGTGTGGAGTGAGTTCGATGGGCGAAAGGATCTATATAAGATGGATGGTTTGCATCTGAATGGATTCTGTGTAAGGAGACTTGAAAAAGTGTTGTTGAATGAAGTGGATGTGCAGAATCAGGGAAACTAGATTTATTAAGGGGGTGGGGAAAGTAGATATGCAGACCTTAAGGAGGCAGTTGAGTGTATGAATAAGTATAATATGCCCGAGCAAATAAGGACAACAAATCAGAATGGGATAGTTAGTATAAAGCATCAAGGTAGGAATGGGGCCAACGGAGGTCTGCAATTCATGTATACTAATGCTAGGAGTATTAGGAACAAGAAGGAAGAATTTTGGCCTTGGTTGGCACTTCCAGGCCACAGGTTATTGGCATTAGTGAAACATGGCTGACTGACTGTAGATGATATAGCTAGTGGGATTGAATGTGAGGGGGGGGTATAGTGTGTTCAGGAATGACAGGGAGAATAAAATGGGGGGGGGGGTATTAGTGATGATAGCTGATGAGCTGCAGCCAAGGAGAATAGAAGTTGAATTGCAGGATAGAGAAAAGAGCACATTTGAGGCCATTTCGTGTGAGATTGAGACTAGCAGAACAAAATATACAATTGGGTGCTACTATAGACCAGGCGATGGAAAAGATGGTGGAGATATATGCATAAGCAAATAGAAGAAATGAGTGGAAGGAGGGTAATTATTATGGGAGATTTCAAGTATGGTAACATTGATTGGAAGGAGGAGGACACATGGGAGGAAAGAATTGGATTTTATGCGGTTATTAAGGGATAACTATCTGAAACAGCATGTAATGGAAAATACTAGGAGTCTGAGAGGGCTTGACCTATTTATTGCATCTGAGCATCTGATTATAACGAATATGACCACATTGCCACCAACTGGTGAGAGTGATTATATTGTCTTAACTTGGGAGGTGGCTAAAGGTGTGTAATTTACAATTAAGACAGGGTACATGTGGAATTATCGGGCTGGTAAGTATTACAAGCTTAGAAGTTTGATTGGTTCAGTGCCGTGGCATGTAAAACTGCAAGAGCTGGATGTTGATAGTGCATGGGAGGTGGTTAAGAAGTGTTTGCAGGAGGCAATGGCTGACTGTATACCTAAAGTCCGAATAATAAATCAAGTAGGGATTAAATGGATGAATAACACCATTAAGCTTGAGCTGCAAAAAAAGAAACAACTGTGGAGGGAATTTAAGGAGAAAGGTGACCTGCAGGCCCATGAACGGTATAAAGCCCAGACCAGAAGGGTAATGAGTGTGGTAAGAAAAGCAAAAGTGGATTATGAAAGAACATTAGCCATGCAGGCTAAAGAGAATCCCAAACAGTTTTTTCGATATGTTGCAAGCAAAAGAAAAAATGTATATGGCAGAATGATTTTAAAGAATGCTGATGGTAGGGAGATAACTGAATCAGTTGATATAGTAGAATTACTGAGTGAGCACTTTGCAAGAGTATATCATCCTGGTGGTGATGTTGCAGAAACGAATAAACCAACAGCTTACACGGGAATTGTGGTGAATGAAGTGGAGGTGAATAGTCTATTACAACTACTTAATGTCAATTCATCTGCGGGATTGGATGGTATACCAGCTTGTGTTGTACGAGAAGCAGCTAAAGAATTGTCAGTGCCTTTGACTATTTTGTTTAATTTGAGTCTCGGGTCTGGGTTAGTCCCAAGGGGGGTGGAAAGAGGGGAAAATAGTTCCACTGCATAAAGGAGGTTCCAAGACTGCTGTTGAAAATTACCGGCCGATCAGCATATCAGGAATTGTTTTCAAGGTCTTGGAGAAAATAGTCAAGAAAAAAATACAGGATTGGATAGATGAAAATTGGATACTGTATGGAGGACAACATGGTTTTGTGAAGGGTAGATCATGCCTCAGTAACTTGCTCACGTTTTATAACACAGTGACGGCTGAACTGGATAAGGGTAATGGGCTTACAGAGATTCTACTGGACCTTGCTAAGGCCTTTGACAGGATACCACATGGAATTCTAATCAGTAAACTGCAGCATATGGGGATGGATATTTTGTTTGTGAGATGGATAGGAGGGTGGTTGATGGAGAGATATCAGGGAGTGGTTTATTCAGGAGTAGTCCAAAAGACGGCCTGTGACTAGTGGTGTGCCGCAGGGTTCTGTTCTTGGACCACTGCTTTTCAATTTGTTCATTAACGATATAGGAAAGGATCTGAGAGGAAGTGTTCACTTGTTTGCTGATGATGCAAAGTTGGGTAGAGCAATAGTGAGTGCACAGGATGTCAAAATTTTGCAAGATTATTTGGATAGTTTGGAGGACTGGGCTAAGGAAAATGGATGTCAATTTAATGTGGCAAAGTGTAAGGTTATGCATTTTGGGGTGAAAAGATTAGCAGCAGTATATCACATTGCTGGAACCGTATCCCAGGAGATTGATGAAGCTAGGGATTTGGGAGTGCTGGTGGACAGGGACTTGAAGTTTAGGGTGCACATTAAGTGGCTAAATCAGCTCATCAAATCACTTGGTTGCTGAAAAATACTTTAACAAGCAGAGACAAACAGGTTATTGTTCCTCTGTATTGAGCCTTGATAAGACCATCTTATCAAGGTTCTCATCTAGACTACTGTGCCCAGATATGGGCACCAGGGTTTCTTCTCGATGAGGAGGAGGTGGAGAGGATCCAGAGACGAGTGACCAAGATAATAGCAGGACTATGGAATGAACCTTACAAGAACAGGTTGAAGATTTGTGGGCTGCAGAAATTGGTTGATAGGCGAAAAAGGGGTGATATGATTGAGACATTCAAATTACTGAAGGGTTTCTATAAGATTAATTCCGAAGATATTTTTGAGAATAGGACTGGTAGTGGGAGGTCTAGGGGCCATCCATGGAAGCTTGGTAAGAGTGTGGTTAGCAATGGTGTTAGAGCTAGGTTTTTTACTTGGAGAGTGGTGAATGAGTGGAATAAGCTGCCAGAGTCTGTTGTGGGTGCCATGACTGTAAATGAATTCAAGGTGAAGTATGATAGATACTGTGTGAATGTCGAATAGTTGTTCTTGACATGATGTTGGGCCTCCCTCGATGAGTCTAAGGACTCCTTGGAGCTGCACGTAATAATAATAATAATAATAACTTCTCATCACTTGCCTTAGTATCCCCTAATGCAAAGCACATCTCCTTAAAGACATGTATAACATTATGCATTAAGGGAAGGGTCATTATACAGACCGGTTGAGGTCTCATCAGTGGGAGCCAGATCCAGAGGTGATGATACTAAGGTGGAAGTAATAGAGAAGTTAAATTTCCATATACCAGTTGCCAAAAGGTGTCAACACCTTATTATTAAAATTCTCTGGATTAGAGATAAGTTGATGCAAGTTATTTCACTTAGCTATGCTACCAATTATATATTTGGTTAATCCTTTATCCAAAGGTAGCATAACCAAGTGAAAAACCATCCATCAACTTATCTGTAATCCAGAGAATTTTAATAATAAGGTGTGATGCCTTTTGGCAACTGGTTTATGAAAATATGACTTCTCCATTACTTCCACTTTGGTATCACCCCCTCTGGGTCTGGCTGCCACTGATGAGCTCTCAATAAAGGTTGAAACCGGTCTGGGTAGTGACTCTTCCCTTAATGCATAATGTTATACATGTCTACAAGGAGATGTGCTTTGCATTGGGGGATACTAAGGCAAATGGTAAGAAGTTATACCACCTTTGTCACGAGTTGTCCCAGTCCTGAAAATACTTCAGGCACAAACTTTATTTGCTTACACCTGGATAAAGGATTAAACGAAATATATAATTGGTAGCATAGCCAAGTGAAAAAACTTCCATTAATATGAATTCCTTACAAGACTGCACTAAAATAAATTTGTGGTGAAAACTGTTATAATTATTTATAATCATGGCATTATAATTAAAACCATATCACCATCAGTTGTTTCACCCACTTTTCACCCTCTTACACACCACCTCCTTTCACAAATTGAATAGAGATGGCCCCTTGTCCTTGTTATCTCCTCAGGATGTGCAAAGAATGTGTCATGATAGTCTATCACCATTAAAAGTCCCTTCAATGATTCACACTTAGCATTATACCAAAGAGGAAAGTACACTGATATATGTGGATAATTTTAATCCAGATTATAATTACAATGACTAATATTATAATATTCCATAATAAATTTAGTTTAATCCTTTATCCAAGTGTGAGCAAACAAAGTTTGCACCTGAAAATATCTTCAGGACTGAATATGGTGTTGTACTACCTTACTGGGGGTAAGGTAGTACAACACTGGAAAACTCGTAGTAAAGGTGGACCAAGATAACAATACTCCTATCCCAGTATCTCCCATAATGCAAAACACATCTCCTTGTGGATATGTATCATGTTATGCATTAAGGGATTGGCCACTACCCAGACTAGTCTCGACCTTTATTGAGGTCTCTTCAGTGGGAGCCAGTACCTTACCCAAGTAAGGTAGTAACAACACCATATTTAGTCCTGAAGATATTTTCAGGCGCAAACTGTTTGCTCACACTTGGATAAAGGAGTAAACTAAATTTATTATAGTCTAACCAAGTGAAAAATAAACTTTCAACATTATAATATTCCCAGTGACACTGAAAAAAAAAAAAAAAAAAAAAAAAAAAATCTGCATCCAAAAAAATCAGATTTGCTACTGATGCCAAACAAATTTAACCAACAGACTTTTTGTTTATATAGAAATAGTGAATATTAAACATTCAACATTATTTCACTTTTTTTATTTAATTTCTTGTGATGCTTAATACAGTAAAACTAACCTCCATTCCTTCTGCTCGTTGATAATCTGGCCAGCTACATGAAAACAGTATGGGTCTTCCACTACTGTTTAATGCTTTGGTCACCTCTGGATATACTAAAATCAAAACAAAAAATTGTGCACAACATAAAAATAAATAAATAAATAAATCACTAAAAACTGCATGATATCTTTTATATATAAACATTTTTGGTGGATGATATGTGGAGTCTTTTTAGAAAATATGAGTTCCTGCACATTACTTAATTATTACCAATAAATTCATTCATAAGAACAAACTTCTGCTGAATGTTTATCTAATATTCAAAAAAATCATTTCAGAACTGTGCAGGTTTTTTCCCAGAAGGCAAGTTGTTTTTCTGACCCAGTGGCTTGCATATCTGCTTGTCAGCCAACAGGCTGTGGGTGTGAATCCCACTGTGGGCATAGATGTATTTGTAAATGTGTTGAGGTGATACATGTATTTCGCTATCCAGTGTGAGCCCACCACCCTAAGTGTCATGAAAAACTACTGTGCTTGGTTTCTAGAACAAGGCTCCCAGTTACTATGACAGATGAGAATGGATGTGAGGCTGGTGGAGATACCTTTATGTAATGGAAGTATCTTATCCTCTTTCTGCTTCCCTGGAACCTTGCAGGAGCTGAGACTTAAACAGCTTCATCAGAGGCACTGTCAGTTCTCTTGCACATTCTTGTAGCATACTGGCTGACATACCATCCAGTCCCACTGCTGCATTCACAGTGATATTTTGCAATGTATTAAGCACCTTGGAAGTTTTTTTTCACTTGGTTGGTTAGACTATAATAAATAGTAAAATAGAAAGTATTTTACCTTGGGTATAATAAATGTTAAAGATACCAAGCTATTTTAAACCTGGTTTTACTACATTTCCCAAGTAAGCAAACAAACAAGTCAAGTTTGCACCTGCAAGTGTTGCAAGTCTAGCTGACGCTGCACGTAGTGCAAGACCAAGGCAACTCATGGTAAAAGTAGAATAAGCTCTGATCACTAGTCTTAATATTTACCCATAATGCAAAGCACATCTCCTGGAGGAGATGTATGATGCTTTGTATTAAAGGCAAGGGGGCCACTACCCAGACCAGTTTCAACCTTTATTGAGGTCTCATCAGTGGGAGCCAGGCTAGAAATACCAAGATTTTAGTAATACAGAGCTTATAAGTATTTTACCAGAACAAGTTACCATAAGGTGTTTTAACCTTATTAAATAAAAATCTCAGGAGGAGATATAAATGTAGAAAGTATTTTACTTAATAATAAATTTAGTTTAATCCTTTATCCAAGTGTAAGCAAACAAAGTTTGCCCCTGAAAATATCTTCAGGACTGAGGTAAGGTAGTGCAACACCAGGTAACTCTGAGCAATGGTGGACAAGCTCTCATTACTCCTTGTCTCAGTATCTCCCATAATGCAAAGCACATCTCCTTGCGGACATGTATACTACTATGCATTAAGGGAAGGGCCACTACCCAGACCAGTTTCAACCTTTATTGAGGTCTCGTCAGTGGGAGGCAGACCCAAACATGGAGATACTAAGGCAGCCCTCTAAATCCAGAGTAATTCAATAATAAGGTGCTACACCTGTTGGCAACTCCTATAGGTAAATATGACCTCTCCTATTGCTTCTGCCTTAGTATCTCCACGTTTGGGTCTGCCTCCCACTGACGAGACCTCAATAAAGGTTGAAACTGGTCTGGGTAGTGGGTCCCTTAATGCATAGTAGTATACATGTCCGCAAGGAGATGTGCTTTGCATTATGGGAGATACTGAGACAAGGAGTAATGAGAGCTTGTCCACCATTGCTCAGAGTTGCCTGGTGTTGCACTACCTTACCTCAGTCCTGAAGATATTTTCAGGGGCAAACTTTGTTTGTTTTGTTTGCTTACACTTGGATAAAGGATTAAACTACATTTATTATATTGTATTAAGCACCTCCAGTTCATCTACCTCAATTTTTGCATCATCCTCTGTCATAATAGTAACTGCAAAGTCTCTGCCTGATGATACACCCTTGCAAAGTGATCACTTAGTAGATCAACTATTTCTTTGCTTCTGTCATCTTTCTACCTTCAGCACTGATTAAAGTCATCCTTCTTTTTACTTGCTACATGCAAAAAAAAAAAAAAAAAAAATTTTTTTTATGGATTTTCTTTGGCTTTGTTAGCTAATTTTCTGATTTGGCCTTTCTTACCATCAGTAGCGCACTCAGGATTTAATCTTGGGGGGGCAAGTTAGGTATGCGATTTGAGATTACACACTACTGTTGGATTCTGATTATATAGAGATTGAAGTAATTATTATTTGTTTCAGAATCCAACATGATCTTCCATCACATAGGCAAAACTTGTAAATATTATTTAATGTAAATCACTTATTTTACAATTAAATATTCATATAACTACCTTAATTTTGTCTAATATTAAATTAATTAATCAAAGATATATGTATTAATAATGAAAATACTGTATTAAATATTATTAAGTTATTTTATTTATTACTATGTTAATATTATAGAATTTGTACTTGATAATTTTAACTGCGTATTAATTGAAATGTAAATATTCTCTATTTATTTCTGTTATAGAAGTTTAGAGTTATGCAATAGCTCAATTTTATTATATTTTATTTGTTGTCATGGAGACGCATGAAGAAGCGAACGCGAGTGGAACAGAGCATGAGCTAGGACAAGGAGAATATAAAAAAAAAATATAGAGGTAACGAAAGGAGATTGGGAACAGAAATTTTGAAGTGAAAGGAAGCAAGGGTATGAACTAGAGAGGTGGAAGTAAATGAACAGTTCTCAAGGGCAGAAGTTAAAAGGAATAATATTTATAAGCGAGCAAAGACGAAGTGAATCTTATAGTTAGCTGAAGGTGAAGTCAGCAGTAATAATAAAAGGAATTTAATGCCGCAATCGGATGATATAAAGAAACTGGATGTTCAGTGAAGAATTCTGATTAAATCCAGTTAGTCTAGAATTGCGACTTAATTCTAAATCGCCCTAACGAGAACTGCACAATGTTTATTTGTCTAATGAATGGCAACAAGGATAATTAAGGTACCCTACAGATGATATCTAGAGTTGTGAAGTGTGATTAATAGTGTTTTAGTTATAACTCTGGAGAAGTCTTATAAATGTGTTCTTAAGTATAATAGATATATTTGAAAGTTATTCACAACGTAATTGATGTACTAGGAACTGTTTCTGGTAAGGACTGTCGTATTCATTTATTTCAATGCATGAAGAATTGAATGTTAATTACGCTATGCTTAACCTAACTTTAACTGTGGAATTTCTTTGAGATTGAGAACTAAAAATAAAAATTGTTTGAAAGATATTTACAGCAATTAGTGCCTGCAGTGTTCTTTAAGCGTATAGCATAGCTGAGAATTGTGTGTGTGACCACTTAGATAGGAAGTTCTATTATAATTAATTAAGTGTAGGAACTTTGTGACTCAGAAACTGAGAAAGTGTATGTGAAGGTTTGGAAGATTGAATTAATGTGACTGACTTGACCTAATGTTTATCTTGATCCTATTATTTGAAATTAGAAGTAGAATTTATGTATTATATAGCTTATATTAAATGTTTTATTTTGTTGATCTAATTATTGTGTTTGCCTGAATTCCTTTTTATTGCACCGTTCATAAAAATTCGAATCTTGCGGGAATCCCAAGTGGAAAACAAATACTTCGGCTAGAATGAATGAGGAGACTGCTAACTAACTATCTGTGAATTGATCCTGCTATTTTATATAGACTAATCTAAGGCTAGAGTGGCGCACTATAATAGAAATTTCTCTACCTTGGATTGGTGACCAATTTACAATTAGTTGTTCTTTTTTATGAAAGTGACATAACAAGATGGCGGATTCGAACATTGGAAAAAGAGAACGTCACGACACTACGCATCACATACGACCTATGACTGAGCGTCTGCAAGGATCGCTAATTCATAAGTAGTATAGAAATAGAAGACATGATCTTTTCCGAATTTTAATTCAGAAAAGATTTTTGGAAAATTTTCTTTGGGAGGGTGCCAGGGCTCCTGGGCCTCCCCTCTGGGTGCACCACTGTTTATCATACTAGTCACTCTTCTTTCTTGCCCTTTGTATTGCTCATGAGCATGTTGATCACCTTTTATTTATTTTTCTCCCCAATGCTTTATATGGCTACTCATTCATTTAATTCCTATTCTGTTCATCCACTTGACCCTTGGTATGCAGTCTGATACTGATTCTCTCAAACAATCCCTAACTGTTTCCCATGCACTACTGACATTCTTTCCTTGTAGCTTCTTATGCTATAGCACTGCTCTGAGCTGCCAATTACATTTGTCATAATCACCAGCTTTGCTGTTCCACATAAACCCTTTCTTGAGTGAAATTTCCACCCATTGAGAAACCTTCCAGAACAAGACTGGATAGTCACTTTCCTCAACTGGAGATAAAGTTGCTACTTGCAGTTCTGGATAGGTCATCTGATGCTAATGACAGATCCAAAACTTTCAAATTCCTGGTCCTCTCTATCACATTCTGTTTCAGGTAATTTAGTAACTGTATGAATTCCATTTTCATTTTGTCACATGCCTTTTCCTCTTTCCAATCTATATCCTCATAGTTGAAGTCTTCCATGATAATTGCTTAGCCTGCACTCATTGTGGTAATCTACCAATGCATGCCATCCACATTGGACTTGATTATTTAATAAGGAAAATTAATAAAATTATTTACATTAACATTTAGGCTTAACAGAAAGCATATTAGTTAAATACTCATTCCCCTCCCGCAATATTTGTAAAATGTTTTAATCACTATCAAAAATGAAATTGCTGTAAAAAAAAAATCTCTAATTTATACAGAATATCAAAGAAGATAAATTCACTTAGTATATATATTAATACAGTATAATAAAGAGATTAATAAATATTTACATACTAGTGTCAAAATCTTTAGGATCAGCATAGCAGCCATCAAGCTTCAGCATGTCTACTTCCCATTCTGCAAATGTTTGAGCATCTATTTCAAAATGACCACCACTGCCAGGATATCCAGCACAAGTACTTGTTCCACAGTCTTCATAGATACCCAATTTTAAACCTTTGGAATGTACCTATGAAAATGTTTCCAATTTGAAACACCTATCTTCCATGACAACACATAATGTCAAATTATATCAGTTTAAAACTTAATTCCTCTTTATTCCAATCACATCACAAAAAAAAAGTTCAATTTCCACACTATCTTAAAAAACAGAAACAGCTTATAGATATGAAGTGTGAAAAGAAGATTTTACATTTTGGTGCACCAAAGATTATTTTTAGAAAAATTAATTACTTTACTCTAGTAAAAAAAAAATAATTAACAAAATGTATGGTATATTAAGTTACTAGGATGATATGAACCCACTGGTATAACAACTGATAAAAGAAAATATCTGGAGGAATCCAGATAAATGGCTTTAAATATTAAGGATAAACTACTATGCAGCATGCAAATATGACTCAATCTTTAGATATATTAATAATATCTCCAAAAGAATGTGAATTACTTGTAAAATCTTTACTATCAAATATTGTGCATTCATAGCAACCAGTAGAGACAAAGGAGTAGGTTGCTAATGTTCACTATAGTAAATGTTCTTTAAAATAGCAATGAGCTGTGAAGCCTTAACTTGAACCTTTTGTTATAGTTTGTTACAGTGCACAAGTTCACTAAAATGAGGTTATCTATAGTTAGAAATGACTAATAACTTAACTGAAATTTTTAGATCCCTTGAGAAGTTTCATTGGGATTCAGCATATTAATGTATATGGAACACAAGATCACTATCATTACCAAAAGTGATATAACAAGCTCTGCTTTCCATTAATATTTTGAAAGAAAACGGGTTAACTAAACATCTACTCTGGTTGCAGAAGAAAAATCACAGAGGGCAATTATGCAGCTATGCAACCCAACCCATTATTAAGATAATAAAATAACTGCATAGAAAAGGGTGTAAATTATGTACTAGATCTTTTTAGCCATGTGATTCCTTCCTCACAGCAAAGCTAGTGAGACAATGTAGCCACTACAAATATCCATAATTTGAGGTAGGAAGAGGAATAGGAGCCTAATAGGCAAAATGAAAGGAGATCAGGAGCATACAGTAAAGACAAAAGTCTCATTTAAAGTTCTCCAACAAGGACCATTGAAAGTATTGTGCAGGACTGAGGAAGAGGAAAATTTTAGTTACACCAGTGACCTATCCAGAAATTAACTTAATACAAAACTACACTATCTCATGCAATCCAAATTCATGGCTAGTTATAACTATAATATGATAAATGTGGCAGGAGAGAAATGTAAGCAGTAGAAAGCACTGGGTGATTTGAGCGTTACTGTCTCTGACTTTAGAAGCAGTGGAAGTATTACGAATAACATATTTGAAAGTGAAGAGATAGCTTCTCTCTTGGCACCTTGTCATATGCCTTTTCCAGATCGACAAAACTTTAATACAGATCTTTGTTATATTCTCATGATTTCTCGACTATTTGTCGTAAAGTGAAGATCTGATCCGGACAGTCTCTATCTGGCCTGAATCCAGCTTGTTCTTCACCAAGCTTCTCTTCTACAATCCTTTTCAACCGTTTCTCAAGTATATACTTGCATATATCTTACCAGAAATAC
Source organism: Typopeltis vanoorti (assembly GCF_054136105.1). Classification (NCBI taxonomy): domain Eukaryota; kingdom Metazoa; phylum Arthropoda; class Arachnida; order Uropygi; family Thelyphonidae; genus Typopeltis; species Typopeltis vanoorti. The sequence goes on from NC_143561.1 coordinate 70,876,524, forward strand.
TTAGTAGAGAAATACCTCTGTAATTCTCACATTCAATTTTATTTCCCTTTTTATATATATGGGTACTATGAGAGCTCTATTCCAATCATCTGAAATTCATCCTTCTATCCAGCCCTTCTGAACTATGCAGTGCAGCCACTGTAAGACTTTTACACCTCCATACTTGAGCATTTCTGCTCGAATATCATCTATTCCTCCTGCCTTTCCACATTTCAGGCCTTTGATGGCTTTTTCTACTTCAAGTATCGATATGTATTCCTGACTGTATGCCTGTTGAGTGTTTTTTACCACTGATAGCACAGTGGTAAAAAAACACTCAACAGACATAAAAAGTAGAAAAAGCCATCAAAGACTTGAAATGTGGAAAGGCAGCAGGAGTAGATGATATTCGAGCAGAAATGCTTAAGTATGGTGGTATAAAAGTCTTACAGTGGCTGCACTGCATAGTTCAGAAGGTGTGGACAGAGAGACAAATTCCTGATGACTGGAGTAGAGCTCTCATAATACCCATACATAAAGAGGGAAATAAAACTGAATGTGAGAATTACAGAAGTATTTCCCTACTGAGTGTTCCCAGTAAGATTTATGCTAGTATACTTGGGAAAAGTTTAAGAAGAATTGTGGAAGAAATGCTTGGTGAAGAACAAGCTGGATTCAGGCCAAATAGAGGCTGTAAGGATCAGATCTTCTCTTTACGTTGAGAAATCATGGGAATATAACAAAGCTCTGTATTAAAGTTTTGTCGATCTGGAAAAGGCATATGACAAGGTGCCAAGAGAGAGAGAGAAGCTATTCAATATGCTACAGTTATATGGTGTCAATGGGGCATTATATCAAGCAATACTTAGTCTTTATTTGAGTTGTAAGTCAGCAGTTAGGATTGAAGAAGTACAGGAAGATGGTTTAATGTTAAATCTGCTGCCAGACAAGGGTGTACATTATCCCCTCTGCTATTCATTATCCATATGGATCACATTATGAAGGAAAGTGCCATTAAACCTGATATCAAAATTGGAGATGTTAATGTCATCTCTTTGCTTTATGCAGACGATGTTATACTTCTAAATAAATCTGCTACAAGTCTGCAAGATTCCCTGACTAAATTGAATAACTTTTGTAATAGATATGGTATGAAAGTCAGCAATAAAAAAACAAAGACAATGAAAATAAGCAGAATCGTTGAAAATGTCAACTGTGTTGTGAACGGAGAACTTGTGGAACAAGTAAAACATTTCAGCTACTTAGGTACGAAATTTAGTGAAGATGGTAAATTAAATATGGAAATAGACAACAAAATCAATAATGCTGGTATGGTAGGAAGTCAAATGAATAAATTCATATGGAATAAGAGAGAAATTAGTTGGAACACTACATTAGCTGTATACAAGACAGTGTTCAAACCAGTTTTAACTTATGGATCTGAGAGCTGCATCAGAAGTAAAACACATGACCAAAGACTATAGACCACAGATATGAGAGTCCTGAGAAAGATTAGAGGCATGAATAGATGGCATCAATGGCAATATCATATTAAAAATGAGGATATTAGAAAAGAACTTGACATTGTCAGCATCCAGGAATGCGTTAGCAGAGCTAATCTCAGGTGATATGGTCACTTAAGCTGCGTCAGAAGTAAAACACTTGACCAAAGACTATAGACCACAGATATGAGAGTCCTGGGAAAGATTAGAGGTGTGAATAGATGGCATCAATGGCAATATCATATTAAAAATGAGGATATTAGGAAAGAACTTGACATTGTCAGTATCCAGGAATGCGTTAGCAGAGCTAATCTCAGGTGGTATGGTCACTTAAACAGAATGGGCGATGAAAGATTAGCAACACAAGTGTTCTCTGCCAGGTTAGCAGGAAAATAACCCAGAGGAAGACCAAGATATAGATGAATTGATACGGTACAAAGTGCGTTAGACAACAGAAATATAAGATCTGATAATGTTGGAGTCTTGACAAGTAACAGACTAATTTGGAGGAAAATTGTATATAGGGAGTTAGTAATGATGTAAATTTTTCATGTAGTACTATCATATCCTGTACACCCCTTGAGGGTACATGGCAGGAATTTGATGATGATGAGAATGGGCAAAGAAGCATCAATGAACTTGACCTTAGGATATTAATGTGGTAGAGGGAGAAGTTCTGATGATAGTCTTGACCATGTGAGTGAATGTGAGAAGAAAATAGAATGTATGAGGGAAAGAGAAGCAGAAGTGCTGAGAAAGAAAATGGAAGGTATAAAAACTGATAGAGAAAGAGAGAGAACAAGAGAATGAGAGACAGGGATAGAGAGGAAATTGAGAGAGAGTGAGAGACAGGGATAGAGAGGAAGTTGAGAGAGAGAGAGAGAGAGAGAGTGAGAGAGCAAGGGAAAGAAAGATGAGAGGAAGAAATGAAAGTGGGAGAGAAAGCAGAGCTGGTGGAAACAAAACAAGTTAGGGATGTCAGTGAGAGAACACAATGAGCATGAGGAGTATGGCGATTCAAGGGGAGGTGTGAGAATAGAGCAGAGTAGAATGCTTGCCTGGAGGAACAAGAGGTAGCGTGGTAATGGCAATGAAGTGAGATGAAAATACGAATGAGATGACAGTAATGGTTGATATGAATGACCTGAGAGGTGGTGTGAATCAGAGAGAGAGAGAGAGATTTAAGATTGATGTTAGGGATTGTGCAGCAGAAAAGTGTGAGGATAAAGACAGTAAGTGTGTTGCTTAGAGATCTTAACAGAGCAGGGCTGCACCAACCCGAGGGTGCAAGGGATGCACCACACCCAGGCAGCATTTTATGCAGCTAATATCTAATTTGGATTATACAATGCAGTATTAGGGGCGGCCAATAAAAGTTTGCACCTAGGCGGCAAATACTCTTGATGTGCCCCTGTAACACAGAAGCTAATAATGAATTAAATGATAGTGATAGCTGTATGCAAGAGGTGGGTTGCATTTGAACAGGTTGCTGTTTTCTGGACAACTGTGATTAAGGCAAGGAACCTAGAGTTGCCAAAGTGGAAGCTAGCATGTAGAAAAATAAGTATTAGTACTCATTCTTTGCTAGCAGGAAAAATTGAAAATTAAAAGGATATGAAAACAAAACAAAAAAAAATATTTGCTGATATTGTTACTTCATAGTGCAATTTATTGTTTTGGAATACCAACAAATTTAGTATATAACACACAACTTATTAAACATAATTTTACTATAAAAGTGTGAAAAAAAAATAAGCAAAATGTATATGATAAAAAATGTTTAATTTATTATAACACACACACACATACATAAAATGCCAAATTATTATTAAGTTTTCATCCAACACAATATGTTGACTTCTTTCCATACTATTTGTGTCTATTGTTGAATGACATTTCTTAAGCAGTTAGAAATTGACATATTCTCCTGGATCAAAACATGTCAGTGATGGACCTACAGTTTTAACAAATAATGGAAAAGAAATTGTTTATGTCATCAACAAGGCTCTGGTTGGGCTGACAATCATATTCACTTGCAACATTTCTCATTCACTTGTTGAAATTGGTTGTGCTGAAAATGTTTGTCAAGTGCTTCAATTTTTCTGAAATCATCTTTTCAATTAGGTATTTCTGAAATCTGAAAAAAATTACTGAATATTGCTAATTTCTACATGTATCACATCCACGTCACATCACTGCCAGTACATACACTGCAATTACCAGCGCGTATTGTCTCAAAAAAGGCACTTGTTATGATGATACTGAAATGCGGTGGTTGTTTTTCTATATAAAAATGCTAGGATTATTAGGAATAAAGGAAATATATTTAAGGCATTCACTGACTCACTTTGTCTAAAGATTACTGGTATCAGCAAAAGTTGGCTGACAGAGGAAGATGTCCTGACAGGGACAGAAATTGAAGGGTATAGCCAGTGCCAGCTTAACATGGTAAGCATATATGTATAGCATATTTCCATAGAAATTAAGAGAGATGGTGGAATGGTAAGTGATGAGTTGTGCTCTCACTCAGGATATAGATGATATTGGGACTGCAGAACATTCGTTATGAGGAGAGACTGAAGGCATATAATCTGAAGTTTAGTGTAAAGAAGATGGATGGTTGATAGGATTGAGATATTCAAGTTTTTGAATATCTCAACACCTTAATCTTTCGACTGCAAATGACGGTGGGGAGATTTTTTATGGTAAAACAAGGTGAAAGAATAAGAGGCCATCCCTGGAAATTAAAAGAAATAGTGAGTAAAAGGATAAGAAGTGATAGGAGAGTAACAGGAGCATGAAATGCATTGTTTGAGAGGATCGTGAGCATACAGCCAGTAAATGAATATAAGGAGCAGTACGATAGACTTTGTGTTGTCAAAGTGGATCTCTCACAATGAGTCTTATAACTCCATGGAGATCCAGGATAATGATAAATCAGAGAAGTCCCTATTCTGTATCTAATTCTTGGTAACCTGAAGATAGCATGATATAATAAATTACTAACATTAATACTAAAATACCATTCCAACACAGATTAGAGGGTAATTTGATATGATTATATCAGATGGCACAATATTACATAATTTTAAATAATTGATTTCTCCATCATTTTTTGGTTATTATGTTTGTGTATTTTGATTCTCCAATTATTAAACTCACAATTTGTAGGTATCCTGCAGAAAGTAGCAGAATCAGAGGGATGACCATAATTAAAAGGAAATTTTCATATTTGTCACATGTGTTGTGTCGTACCTTCTTTTCTATTTTTATGTGTATCTTGAATCTCTCTCATTGATATATCGGGACAACTTATTCAATTTTAGCCTTTATTATTACAGTCGCAATATCAAATTCTATCGCGTGTGTCTCTACTTTAAGTAGGTTGCATCATTGTTATGCGATCCACATTAATAATAAACTTAGCCTTATGTCTTGCTTCTCTTATACTCCTTCTTATGTAACTTAACCTTTAAGGGCCACCAGAAGTTTACCCGTTCCCTGAATTCTATAAATTATCCTGATCACTCAGGCAAATTTATTTTTTTACTGTGCCAGCCTGAGCCTTAAAGTTAGAGATAGACTCTGCCTTTAGGTTAATTATAGAATATCAGGTGTTACTAACAATATAAATCTAATTCCTAGAAACTTGGCTCTCTGGCATAATTTTACTCTTATTTTGCAGTCGTGCCCTTACTTTCAATTGGGGTATTCCCACACACACATACACACACGTTCTTAGGTTCGATGTTTTATGAAGGGTCAGGGTCAGTCATCATGATCAGAAACACATATAATTAAAGAATCAAAACATTTATTAAATTCAATTAGTAATGCCATACAAGTTAAATTGATCATCAAATCTAATGTTAAGGGGGTGCTTAAGGGTCAAAGCTGTATAACTGAGAGGAGACCTCCACATAGCCTTTAAAGGAATGCGGAGAACCGACCAGGGCTTCTGACCTAATGTCCAATCCTCACCTTCTCGTGGTTCACCATGTTGGGTATCTACTTTGATACTGAACGAACGAGGATGGGCTGGCAATTTGGGATTTAGCCGACCAAATTGTATTCTTATTGGTTAAACCAAAATAAAAAATGATGGTACAACATGACAAAATTTCATGCCGGGTGGGGCGTCGCCCAGTTAAACAAGGCCCCCATTGTTTTCGCCAGGGAACCTGGGTGAACAGCGAAAAGTCAGCTACTAGAACAAATCTGAAAACAAACCCCAACTCAACATCACCAGAGTTAAAGATCGGTACTATCAACGTAAGAAGCCTGAATGGCAAAGAAATGGAGCTAGCTGAGGAATTAGATAAGTACCAGATCGACATAATAGAGGTGACTGAAACAAAAAAGACCAAAACTGGTGAGATCTTTCTAAGCAATAAATACAAAATGTTATATTCAGGCAATGACAATCAAGGAAAAGAAGGAGTAGCCATAGTATTCAACACAAAATACGAGGCTAATCTTCTTGAATGGCAGTCAGTCTCAAGTAGAGTAATGTGGGCAAATATGAGAATGGGGAACTGGACAATGAGACTTATTTGTGCCTATGGTCCCACAGAAGGTTCTACTAAGGTAGAAGTGGAGGAATTTTTTGACGCTCTAGAAAAAGCAACTGACACAATGAAAAATGAAAAGTTGGTCCTTGTTGGGGATCTAAATAGCAGAGTAGGAAATGATTGCGAGATATACAAAAATATTCTGGGAAAATTTTGAGAAAAGAGCAAAGCTAATAATAATGGCAAATATCTGTTGGATTTCTGCTCAGGACATGGACTGGTTATTACTAACACCATGTTCCAACATAAAAATGTGCACAAATTCACATGGAGAAAAGAAGCTAGGAATAAGAAAAGTCTCATTGACTATGTTATTGTTGATAGTGGTGTCTTCTCCCTGGTGCAGGACACCAGAGTGTACAGAGGATTTGAAATTGCAAGTGATTACTATTTAGTCTTGAGCAGGATAAAATTGAATTTCATATTGAAAAGAATAACATGTAAGAAAGTTTTAAAGCGAATAAAAGTTGAGCAGCTCTCAGATGTGAACTGTAGACTAAAATACAGAAAGATTATTGAAAAGAAAATGAAAGAGTTTGAGAACAGGAATCAAACCTTGGAGATTCAGTGGCAAACTCTGAAGAAAACCTTGATTGATTCTGCCAGAGAGGCATGTGGTGAGGTTGTGTGCAAGGATAAAAAATTCAGAACTCCTTGGTGAACACAGGAAGTTAAAGAGGTAGTAAAGGAAAAGAAGAAAGCATATCAAAAGTTCCTGGCAAATAAGTCAGCTTTTACTCTTACAGAATACAGAGACAAATGTAAGAAAGCTAAACAGTGTGTAAAACTAGCTAAACAAAAGTCACGGGAGGACTTTGGCAAGAATATAGAAAATAAATATCAAGAAGGAGGCAAAATATTCTGGAGGTTGTTGAAGAAGCTTAGGAATGGAGGAAAGAGTGCTGTAAAAGGAGTTAGAGATGATAAAGGTGACATGAAAACTGCAGAAAAAGATATCCTTGAAGTATGGAGTAATTACTTTGAAAAACTGCTAAATGAAACAAGCAGTGATGACAGCACAGTGATAAAAATCACTGACCAGGCAAGCAGTCAAGAATACATATCCATACTTGAAGTAGAAAAAGCCATCAAAGGCTTGAAATGTGGAAAGGCAGCAGGAGTAGATGATATTCGACCAGAAATGCTGAAGTATAGTGGTATAAAAGTCTTACAGTGGCTGCACTGCATAGTTCAGAAAGCCCGGACAGAGGGACAAATTCCCGATGATTGGAGTAGAGCTCTCATAGTACCCATATATAAAAAGGGAAATAAAACTGAATGTGAGAATTACAGAGGTATTTCCCTACTGAGTGTTCCTGGAAAGATCTATGCCAGTATACTTGAGAAACGGTTGAAAAGATTGTGGAAGAAAAGCTTGGTGAAGAACAAGCTGGATTCAGGCCAAATAGAGGCTGTCAGGATCAGATCTTCACTTTACGACAAATAGTCAAGAAAGCATGGGAATATAACAAAGACCGGTATTTAAGTTTTGTCGATTTGGAAAAGGCATATGACAAGGTGCCAAGAGAGAAGCTATTCAATACGCTGCAGTTATATGGTGTCAATGGGGCATTATATCAAGCAATACTTAGTCTTTATCCGAGTTGTAAGTGAGCAGTTAGAATTGAAGAAAGTACAGGAAGATGGTTTAATGTTAAATCTGGTGTGAGACAAGGATGTACATTATCCCCTCTGTTATTTATTATCTATATGGATCACATTATGAAGGAAAGTGGTATTAAACCTGATATCAAAATTGGAGATGTTAATGTCAGCTCTTTGCTTTATGCTGATGATGTTATACTTCTAAATAAATCTGCTACAAGTCTGCAAGATTCTCTGACTAAATTGAATAGCTGTTGTAATAGATATGGTATGAAGGTCAGCAATAAAAAGACAAAGACAATGAAAATAGGCAGAATCATTGAAAATGTCAACTGTGTTGTGAATGGAGAACCTGTGGAAGGTTCTCCATTCACAACATTTCAAAAACATTTCAAAGTAAAACATTTCAGCTACTTAGGCACAATTTTTACTGAAGATGATAAATTTAATATAGAAATAGACAACAGAATCAGCAAAGCTGGTATGGTGGGAAGTCAATTGAATAAATTCATATGGAATAAGAGAGAAATTAGTCGGAACACTAAATTAGCTGCATACAAGACAGTGTTCAAACCACTTTTAACTTATGGATCTGAGAGCTGGGTCAGAAGTAAAACACTTGACCAAAGACTAGAGACCACAGATATGAGAGTCCTGAGAAAGATTAGAGGTGTGAACAGATGGCATCAATGGCAATATCATATTAAAAATGAGGATATTAGGAAAGAACTTGACATTGTCAGCATCCAGGAATGCATTAGCAGAGCTAATCTCAGGTGGTATGGTCACTTAAATAGAATGGGAGAGGAAAGATTAGCAAAACAAGTTCTCTGCCAGGTTGGCAGGAAAACGACCCAGAGGAAGACCAAGATATAGGTGGATTCATACGGTACAAAGTGCCTTAGATGATAGAAATATAAGATCTGATAATGTTGGAGTCTTGACAAGTAACAGACTGATTTGGAGGAAAATTGTAGATAGGAAGTTAGTAATGATGTAATTTTTTCATGTAGTACTGTCATATCCTGTACACCCCTTGAGGGTACATAGCAGGAATTTGATGATGATGATGATCTAATGTTAAACCTCTACCTTTCATTCACTCTCTCAGTCTTAAAGCATTTTAGTACTTTACTTCAAAATATCAGTAAATTCAATAACTCAATACATATTACATTTACGATTACAACTCATTTTGGACATTAAGGTACTTTAACACATTTTATAACCTCTTTCGGAATAAACATGATAAAATCTCTATCTGGTTGAAAGTCCTTAAAGCTCGCTTCAAGAAAACATAGTCATTTACACAGATCTTAATTCTTCACTCTTTCTTTTAATACAAATTTCAGATTGCGCTCTTTTAAATGTTAGTCAATTCTCAAAAGGGGCTAGAACAAGTGAGAGTACTTATCTATTCTCTTTCTTCGGTTTTCTGCCGTCCTTCGTTCTTTGTTTTGAATCTGGTTGTCTCGACCTTGTTACCACGTGAGTTACACGTGCTCGCCTGGGCTGGACGTTATCTTTCTGCTTGGGTTGTTTTTTACGTCGATGATCTTCTCACCATGGCCTGCGGTTAGTCTTGTCGAAACTCTACTGCGGTGTCATACTGAACTCTATCGTAAGTCAGCCCTCAGAAATGAGAGCTGACCCACGAAGAACTCTCGGAGCACATGGAGAGAAAATTCAGGAACAAGAAAAAATATGGTAATTTACTTCCGTGTCGTGGGTTTTATTTGCTCTCCTAGAGCGCCACCTTTCCGAGTTTGAAATATCTTATCGTCTCACCCATTGGTCTCCGTTTGGGTGACTTCACCGATTAACATACGGGACTTCTTGTTTCGGGGAACGTATGCATCATGATGCCCTCTAAGATGTGATGCCTGCGGGTGCTTACCCTGATCTTACAGTATTTAGTGTGATCTTTGCCCTATGTTATTGAATAGTACACATTCTTTCACTTACAATTTTTCATTAATAATTCCTCTCTTATTTTGCCCCTTTTTCTGACTTACGTTCATGTTAGACACTCAGATATAAAACTTTAAAATTCACAGTTCATCATATAGGAAGTTGTTATAAACAAAAACATATTTATACTGCGCTAAAAGATAAGTATGCAAGTATGTTTTTTTGTTAATTGTTAGATTCTGGAATGGTGACGTCAAGTAAAGTTTGAGGTCGCCTATTTCAGATCTAACACATGTATATTATACATATAACTGAAAGAATATCACAAACAATGAAACTTACATAGTCTGCTAATGCTTTAATGCCATTAGGAAATCTCTCTGGATCAGGAACTAATCTGTCTTGTGCATCACGAGACTTTGCCATCCAACAATCATCAATATTAACATATGTATAACCGACATCCTTAAACCCGTCTGCTGCTAAACGATCTGCCATATCCATATATAATCTTTCACTAATTGGAAAATAATAAAATAAAAGTATTAATATAGAGACAGTGGGTTGCATGGTATCTGAAATTTCTCAATTGCAGGAAGGAAGGCCAGCTATTTGAAATAATGAGTAAATATCCAAATAACTGACATGAGAACAATAAATTTTTGGATATAGGGATCAGATGTCTTGTAAATCAGTTTAGTTTTATGTATGTATGAGGTAGGTTCCAAAAGTTTCCAGCCTGACACAAAATTCATGCCAATTTTGAAACAACAGTATGCACAATGGATAACACCATCTATGGGGAGGTTAGTGTACCAGTTTCAACTCCCTACCTGCATCATTCAGTTGGAGGCACTCATTTGACTAACACATGGCACACTAAGTGGCTGTAATATTGAAAATTGAGTACTACACAGTGATAAAATTTTTCACCAAAGAAGGGCTTTCTCCAAGTACTATCAAACAGCGATTGGATGGTGTTTATGGGGAAGCTTCTCCTTCATATTCCATCATGAAGGAATGGGCTAAATAGTTTCACCTAGGAAGAGAGCATTGAAGATTATCCTTGTGATATTTGGCCTGTGGAAGTGATGACTGAGGAAAACGTCTCTTTTGTTGAGAAGGAACTGATCAATGACAGACAGCTGAAGCTCAAAGAAATCTCAGCAAGGCTGGGGCTTTCTATAACAACCGTCTTTCGCATCATTCATGAGAAGCTTCACATGATAAAAGTGAGTGCCCCGACTTCTCTATTCAATTCAGAAGGAGCATCATGTGACCTGTTCCCAGAAGTTTTTAGATTCTCTTTATTATGATTCTCTTTCCAAAAGGGAATCCATGAAGTGGTGCAAACCAGGCAAAGCACTGCCAAGAAAAGCCAAGGTCAGTCGGTCCACCAAGAAGATCATGGCAACAATCTTTTGGGATTGCCAGGGAATTCTTTTGATTGACTTCAAGGAAAGGAATACCACCATGAATGCAGAATATTATGCTTCACTCCTGTATAAACTACGCAATTCCATAAAGGAGAAGAGACAAGGGATACTGAGTCATGGTGTTCACCTGCTCCAGTCCATATGGCAATTGTTGCAAAGGCTGCAGTGAAGGACTGTGGCTTCCAGGAGATTGAACACCCACCCTACAGCCCAGATCTTGCACCCAGTGACTACTACTTCTTCGTAAGAAAGACCTTCGAGGAAGAAAATTTGCAGATAACAATGAGGTGAAATATGCAGTTTTAGCCGTTTTAAGCCATTTTGCAGACAAAAATACAGACTATCTTTTCAAGGGCATAGAAATGTTAATTCAAAGATGTGAAAAGTGTGTTAAAGTAAAGGGAGATTATGTTGAAAGTGACATAGTTGTTTTCTTTCTATCACTTCTAAAAGTTAGTCAGGCCGGAAACTTGTGGAACCACCATAATAGAAAGTAAGTGTAACACAATTACATGTGCATGTTAGCAAAAATTATATGCTTATATACATAGCATCCTGGTTGATAAATGTTCTTTTGCATGTGCTAATAATTCACATAATTATTATTATCTTCTTGACCTCCAAGTTATGAGATTCATCAGTGGAAGACAACATCAGTCCATACAAAGTCTATTGTACCATTCCTTAAAATCATCCACAGTTTGCACTTTCACCACCCGCTCAGGCATGCATTCCATTCTCCTACCACTTTCCATGCCAAAAACTTACTTCTTATCCTTTTATTCACTACTTCATTTTGGAAAGTAGTGAGATAACTTAAGGGATCCCCCCCCCTTGTCCTTGTTCCTTTCCCTCATTCCACCATATGAAAAAATATCCTTGGTGTTAATATGATAATAATCTTTCAACAGCTTAAATGTCTCAATCATATCCCTCCCACTTTGTCTTCTATCCACCAAACTTGCCAGCTGCATGCCTACAGTCTATCCTCATAATCAACAATGTACAGTTCTGATATCATTTTTGTTGGCCATCTCTGCACCCTCTCCAAGATTATGTCATGCTTTACCCTTCAAATTCCAGTATCAAAATCTGAGCACAGTCAGATGTGGCCTGATCAAAGGTCAATGTCCTCCTCAATATTGCAGCAATTCTCTGAGATGTCTTCACAACCTTTGCAATATGTCTTCAGAACTTCAAATTTCTATCTACAATCACCCCAAGATCCCTTGCTTTCTCCATGTCTTCCAGTATAACTCCACCAAGTGATTATCCCATCTGTAGATTCCAAATTTCAAAACCTTGCATTTAGTTGCATTAAACTGTCATCTCCATTCTCCCTCTTGTCCAGCTTATTCAAATCCTCTTGAAGAGCCAAAACATCAGCACTATTACTAATAACCCTCCCAAGCTTCACGTCATCTGAAAACAAGTGAATATCTCCTTGTAGTCCTGTGACAATAGCACTAAAATAAAGATTGAACAGTATGGTCAAAGCACTGAACTCTGTAGAACTCCTCTCGTAACCTTACTGCTCCCAATATACAACTCACTGATATCTATCAAAAAGCCAGTTACCAATCCAATTCACTAACCTCATATCCAAATCCATATGTTGCAACTTAAAAAAATCAACTTGTCATGTGATACCTTGTCAAATTCCTTTGAAAAATCCAAAATGACAGTTCATGTCTTAAGCTGCTCTTGTTACTTTATTGCAAAAGCTAACCAGATTACTAAAACAAGAGTGCATTTAACAAATCCATGCTGGCCTGCATCAATAATGTTGCCTTCATCTGCCCAATTATGTATACGAGTTCTTAGCAATTTCTCCAAAATCTTAACTGCAGAAGAAATGCAAACAGGCCAACAGTATGATACTTCCATTCTACCACCACTTTTATGCAATGGCACTATCTTGCCCTTCTCCTTCCATTCTCCAGGAACCTGCCCCACTGCAGGATATTTATTAACAGCCAAGTCAGTGATGTGGTCAGTTCCACAGTAGCCTTACTGATACTTAACATCAGCGGCACACCAAGGGTATCTGCCGCCTGAGTGCCAACTTTTATCGGCTGCCCTTAAAAAAATAACTAAAAGAAATTGCATGTAGCATTTACTACTATAAATAAAATAACAATTTATGCAAACCAAAAGTTACATGTCTTATTTATTAAAAACACAGAATACATAGTTTTGTATAGTTATTTTTAACATTTTTTCAAAAACAAACAAAAAAAGAACAACAATTATTTCTTAATATAAACAAAGATTAATTGCACATGCATTTATGTAAAATTTACTTGATTTGATTTTTTGTAGCAAAATCATTTATTATATCCTCCATATCTAAATTAGTAGCAATTTGATGTTCTATGCTAATAAGACTTAAATTGTTGAGTCAATCCTGTGTCATTGTACTGCGGAGATGATTTTTTATAATTTTCAGCTTTGAAAAGGATCTTTAGCCATTTGCAACAGTCACAGGTATTGTTAAATAAATTCTTAGTGTTACTGACAAATTGGGGAAAACACTAAGAAGATCATTCGAAAATATATACTCAAGTACCGAAAATGCGTTCATATTGGGATTAAGATAGATTAAAATATTTTCTATTTCCTTGCATAATTCCAAGGAGTTTATATCAGAATCTTTACGATCTGTCAATTTTATCTCCAAATCTTTACAATATTTTAATTTTTCTTTTTTCTCCATTGGTTTTAATAAATAAATGTCATTTAAAAATTCAAAAACATCATTATGTTCTTTCAATAATGTAAATCTTTCATCAAGTTTTGAAATAGCTATATCAGTTATAACTAAATAAAAACTGACTTTGAAATTTTGTTCTTGCGATTCAATAACTTCATCTTCACTTGAATACGAGAATAATCTTTTTGTTTCCCGAGGTCTGACTATTGGCATAAAAGGAAAAATTGGATCACAATCCACTGTACTTGCAATTTCGGTTGCTTTCCCTAACATATTTTTGAATTCCTCATCTGTTCTACAATCCTTTAAATAATTTTTTAGGTCTATGAACATTTTCATTATTGTAGACATAATTACGTCCGGTTTTTTGCATCAAATTACTTATGACATTAATTTTCGATAAGATCTGGTGCCATATAACAAGAGAACATATGAATTTGAAAGATTTAATTTTTAATAATAATGATTCAGCTTCGTTCCTTGTGTCGCTATCTCTTGATTTATCTTGATATAAGATGTATAAAGCATCTTATATTTTTTCTAAATTAAAGAAATTTTTTCTAAATTTTTCTAAAAGCTTTTACAGTATTTATGCGGCTTGACCATCTCGTATCAAAAACTTTTTTAACAGTAAAACTTGGCCATTCCTCTTTTAAAAATTTCCAACGATAGGGTGATTTAGAAAAAAAATTATATATTTCCTGAATTAATGAAAAAAAATTTGCTATTTCATGTGGAACACTTGTAGCATCATTTACAACTAGATTAAGTGTATGAGTGGCACATGGTATGTAAAACGCTCTCAGGTTCATATCTAATATTCTCTTTTGGAGATCCTGATTTTTGCCCTTCATGTTTGCCCTGTTATCATATGCTTGAGCACGTAAATTGTAAAGATTTATATTTTCTGATTGCAAAAAATCTACAACAAAATTTGTTAAACCTTCGCCTGTTGAGTTAGTAATTGAATAAAATCCTAAAAATTGTTTTCTGATTTCTATTTTCTTGTTGTCATTATCGAGGTAAACAAATCTTACAACAATACTTAATTGATTTTCATGAGATGCGTCTGGAGTGATGTCTAAAATGATAGTGTAATATTTATTTAATTTTAGCATTTTAACAATATTAGATTTTAAAACTGAGAACTTTTATTGTTAAAAGACCATAAGATTTAATGATTACAAATACAAAGAGCCAACAAGTTTCACTAGCCACTGTCTAGCATTTTCAAGGCTGTACTGGTGTGAAAACAAATGCATCAAGTTACATGAAAACATACACTTTAGTAACTGTTAGGCCGTTACATTTGATAATTCGTGTTTGATGGTGTGCATGCGTTTGAATGCTTCAGTCAGAATCCGGTACATGACCATGTGTTGTGTAGTTTTTCTGAGAGAATTGATGAGATATTTCCATATGTCTTTAAGAATAGCACCTTGATTTCTATTTAAATTATTGCCTGTGCATAGCACCACTGCTGCTTCTTTGAAAGTTCTGTGTCTGTAGTCATTCTCGATGTAAGGCATAGAACTGTTTTTCCAATCTATAATGTGATTTGATGTTGAGAAATGATGAGCTAAACCAGATGTGATGATTCTATTGTGATTGACATCCCCCACATGTTCCTTCTGTCTTATTTCAAAACTTCTAGAGGACTATCCAATGTAAGAAATGCCACACGTGCATGGAATTTCATATACTGCAGGAAATTTGAAGAAAGTGCAGACGCGAGGTGCCGAGAAAGGGTTGATGAAATATCTAACAGTTTAGACTACACAACTTGGAATAACATAGACCACTTAATACATCGTAGCTACGAAAAAACTTTCAGAGCGAGTAAAATCACACAAATTAAAAAATTTGAGGTACTGTATAAGAACAAATTCCAGTCGCACCACGGTCTCCCTAACAACAAAGTGATTTTCAACTTATCAGATTACAGGCTTTCTAATCATGAATCAGAAATCCTTAAAAAGGGTTTTAACTTTGCTATCACCCCGAATTTTATTCCTAAAATGGATTTCGTATGTGGGATAGAAAAAAGTCTTTATCATTGTTATCAGTGAATTAGATCAGAAATAGGCGACTTCAAAATTTACATGACATCACCATTCCAGAATCTAACAATTAACACAAACATACATGCACGCAGTGTAACAATGTTTTTTTTTGTAACAACATCTTGTATGATAAACT
Source organism: Typopeltis vanoorti (assembly GCF_054136105.1). NCBI lineage: Eukaryota > Metazoa > Arthropoda > Arachnida > Uropygi > Thelyphonidae > Typopeltis > Typopeltis vanoorti. The sequence continues at coordinate 70,892,440 of NC_143561.1, forward strand.
ATGAATTATGTGAATTTAAATTAATGTATCTAAATGTCTAGCATGAATGTAAGTCAGCAAAAGGGGCAAAATAAGAGAGAAATTATTAGTGAAATATGCATATCATTCAGCAACATAGGGAAAAGATCGCCCTAATACTGTAAAAGCAGCGTAAGCACCTGCAGGCATCACATCTAAGAAGACATCATGATGCATACGTTCCTGGAAACAAGAAATCCCGTATGTTGATCGGTGAAGTCACCCAGCCGGAGACCAATGGGTGAGACGATAAGAGAAATTCAAACTCGGAAAGGTGTCACTCTAGGAGAGCGAATAAAACCCGCGACATGGAAGTAGATGACCCCCATTTTTTCTTGTTCCTGGATTTCTCTCCGTGTGCTCCAAGAGTTCTTCACAGTTCAGCTCTCATTTATGAGGGCTGACTTACGATAGGATCCGGCATGACACCGCAGTAGATTTTCAGCAAGATTAACCGCAGGCCGCGATGAGAAGATCATCGACGTAAAACCTTAGCAGAAAGATAGCGCCCAGCCCAGGCGAGCACATGTAACCCACGTGGCGATAAGATTGAGACAACCAGAATCGAAACAAAGGAGGAAGGACGGAAGAAAACCAATAAAGAATAGATAAGTACTCTCACTTGTTCTAGACCCTTTTGAGAATTGACTAACAGTGTTAAAAGAATGCAACCTAAAATTTGTAAATAAAAGAAAGAGTGAAGAACTAAGATCTACGTAAATGACTATGCTTTGAACTTTAAGAACTTTCAGTTTGATAGAGATTCTGTCATAATTAATCCGAGAGAGAGAGAGAGATCATAAAATGTGCTAAATTGTCTTAATGTTCAACTGAGCTGTAATTATGAAAGTATTATATGTTGAGTAATTGAATTTGCTAATATTTTGAAGTTAATGCATAATTGTTTTAAGAGTGAGAGAGTGAATGAATGGTAGAAGTTTAACATTAGAATTGACCACTTTAACTTGTATGGCATTATATATTGAGTTTAATAAATGTTTTGGTTCCTTACTTACATGTGTTTCTGATCATAATGACTGACCCTGACCCTTCATAAAACATTGAACCTGAGATCATGTGTGTGCGTGCGGGGATACCCCAATTGAAAGTAGTAGGGCACGACTGCAAATAAAATAAAATAAGCCAGAGAACCCAAGTTTCTAAGAATTTAATTTACATTGTTAGTGGCACCTGATATTCCATGATTACCCTAAAGGCTGAGTTTATCTGTAACCTTAAGGCCTAGGCTGGCGCAGATAAAAAATAAATTTGCCTGAGTGACCAGGATAACTCATAGAATTCAGGGAACCGTAATTTCTGGTGGCCCTTAGAAGTTAATTACGTAAGAAAAGGCATAAGAGAAGGGAGACATAAGGTTAAGATTAATATTAATGAAGATCACATAACAATGGCGCAACCTACTTAACAAAGAGGTACATGCGATAGAACTTGATATAGCGACTAAAATAAGAAAGGATAAAGTTAAATAAAATTGCCTCGATATATCAATATCAAAGATATACGGTTGCAACATCATCTTCCAGAGGCTACAGCAAATACTATCAGATTCAATAGTACGATTATTCTTGCCTCAGCAAAACCACCAACACCTAATACTACTTCAGATGATAAGAAAGCAATCCGCAATTTACGTAACAACAAAGACATTATAATAACCAAAGCAGACAAAGGAAATTCAACAGCCATTCTCAACTTGAAAGATTACTTTAATAAGATTAACTTGTTACTAGCAGACAGTTCCACATACCAAGTTTTAGATAGAAATCCCATCATGAGTAATCACCTGGAGACTAACACTCTTATCTGCAATATAGCTGGTTGGTCGGATGAACTAAAAAAAACAACTTAAATCCTTACACCCTATTACTCCACGCCTTTATGGGGCACCAAAGATTCATAAAGAAAATGTACCACTTCGTCCAATAGTTGATGGAAGCTCCTCACCTACGTACTTACTAGCAAAGCATCTGGCAAATTTAATGAAAGGAAAAATTACACAGAGACCTACATTAAAAACTCTGAACAATTTGTGGAAAAAATCAAAAGGATCAAAATATCACAAACTGACATTATGGCTAGTTTAGATGTAGTGTCCTTATTCACTAATGTACCGGTCGTAGAAGTGGTCAACATTCTAAAAGATCTCTTCCCTCAGGACATCACCCAGTTGTTTCATCATTGCCTGAAATCAAATTTCTTCAAAGTAAATAACATAGTATACAAACAATCGGAAGGTCTAGCCATGGGTAGCCCACTCTCACCACCATGCACAGACCTATTTATGAAAAAACTTGAAAAGGATATTTTTTCCACCATTTCACCTAAACCGTCGATTTGGTGGAGATATGTCGATGACATGTTCATCATCTGGAAGGATACCATGGAAAACCTTCTCGTGTTTCTTAATAAAATCAACTCACTACATAATAAGATCAAATTCACTATGGAATTGGAAAAGAACAAAGAACTACCCTTCCTTGACATACTAGTGAGGAGAGAAGATAACAATATCCAACTGTCCATTTACAAGAAACCCACAGATACAGGTAGATATCTACATTATTCGTCTAACCATCATAGATCACAAAAACACAGCATCATTCATATATGCTCCATAATAGAGCCTTAAGGTCTATTTCGAAAGAAGGAGATGTACAGAGAGAACTGTCACAAATAGCTAACACTCTATCTCTGAATGGATACCCTTCTAACATTTTAAACAAATTGCTTTTTAAAGACAACCCCCAACAATGTGGAACGGAGTCCCAATATGTGTCCACAGCTGTCATTCCATATATTAATTCAGTTTCCACAAAATTGGCAAGAATGTTAAAAGCTCATAACATCAGAGTGGTTTTTAAACCAATTACCACAATCAAGCAAGTCTTAAGATCTCCCAAAGATGAGGTACTTTTCTTCAAATTTCCTGGAGTATATGAAATTCCATGCACGTGTGGCATTTCTTACATCTAGAAGTTTTGAAATAAGACAGAAGAACATGTGTGAGATGTCAATCACAATAGAATCATCACATCTGGTTTAGCTCATCATTTCTCAACATCAAATCACATTATAGATTGGAAAAACAGTTCTATGCCTTACATCAAGAATGACTACAGACACAGAACTTTCAAAGAAGCAGCAGTGGTGCTATGCACAGGCAATAATTTAAATAGAAATCAAACCAATTGCATCATTGAACACATTAATTTTATCGCTGAAAAGTTTACAAGTTAAACAATATACTGAATTTTTGCATTTAGAATACAATAACCAATTTCTGTGTATATTTTCGTTATTATTATTACGGGCAACTCCAAGGAGCCAATTAGAGTTCCATGTGGTATCCTGTCAAAGGCCTTGGCAAGGTCCAGTAGAATCACTGTAAACCCATTACCCTCATCAAGGGAGGCACTAACATCATGTCAAGAACAACTATTCGACATTCACACAGTATCTATCATACCTCGCCTTGAACTCATGCACGGTCATAGCACCCACAACAGACTCTGGCAGCTTATTCCACTCATTCACCACTCTTCAAGTAAAAAACCTAGCTCTAATACCCCTGCTAACACATTCTTGCCCAGCTTCCATGTATGGCCCCTAATCCTCCCACCACCTGTCCTGTTCTCAAAAATATCTTCTGAATTAATCTTATAGAAACCCTTCAGTAATTTGAATGTCTCAATCATATCACCCCTTTTCTGCCTATCAACCAATTTTTGCAACCCATTCAACCTGTTTTCATAAGGTTCATTCCACAGACCTGCTATCATCTTAGTCACTCATTTCTGGATCCTCTCCACCTCCTCCCCATCAAGAAGAAACCGTGGCACTCATATCTGGGCACAGTAATCTAGATGGGGTCTTATCAAAGCTCGATAAGGAACAATAACCTGTTTGTCTCTGCTTGTTAAAGTATTTTTCAGAAGCCAAGTGATTTGATGAGATGATTTAGCACTTTTGCAACGTGCCCCCTAAACTTCAATTCCCTATCCACCAACACCCCCAAATCCCTGGCCTCATCAATCTCCTGGAGTACGGTTCCACCAATGTGATATACTGCTGCTAATCTTTTCACCCCAATGACAGAATAGCCTGCCAGACCTGTAACAAATTCTATGTAATACACGTTTTTCTTCATCAGATCCTATGTGAAGGAGTATCCAGAGCATGGTCATGATGTAATCCTGATACAGATGATCTCAGATGTATTTATGTTTTTCAAGACAGACGTTAACTCATCTACCAGTCTGTTCAAAGTAGGCTAAACTGCAGGCACAAGGAACTTTATACACTCTTGGATGTTCAAGAGGATGTAGGTGATCTTTAGGAGAATGTATGAAAGTAGCTAGTTAGCAAAATGATAAGTTTGAAAGTAGTAAGGACATCATATTTGCAGAGAACTTGGGCTATTTTTTCTGATGTACCCTTGACATGTGGGATGGAAATGATTTTGCTATGATCCTATATGTGTGTGTGTGAGGGGGGGGGGGTGCATGTAATATTTTATCTATTTTTATATGGGCTATAGCCCATATAAATATTACATGCCATTGGCTAAAAAGGTAATGTGAAAGTCCCTGAATTCAGTTTCAAAGCCTGTGTCATTTGAACAAATAACCCTGGCTTGGTGAGTAAGAGTTTTGAGGATGACATGCTGTTTGGAAGGATAATAGTGTGATTGTTTATATACCTACCAGTATAAATGGGTTTTCTGTAGATGGAAAAGGATAATGAGCCATTAGGAAGTTATGTAACTAGCGTATCTAAAAAGGGGGAGACTATTATTATTTTCTTTTTCTATGGTGAAGTTTATTTTAGGATGGGCCAAAAATCAGGGCTGGTGCTACCATTTAGGCAAACTAGGCAACCACCTAGGGCACAAGCCATGAAGGGGTGCAAAACTTCAAGTTATGCTTTATTCATACTTTACTAAAATATCAAAATTAAATAGTGATATATGATTTAGGTATCGATTCTTTTTCCTTATCCCTCACACAGTCACACATCACACTATTTTGCTATTTAACTCTTGGTTCTTTTTTGTTCCTTACTTAAATGATTTGAACTTACCGCTATTTAAAATTCAGTTAAGATAAATATTTTAAAACGTTAACATTTTAAAATATTAAATTTCGGTATTTTATAACTTTTTTTTTGAAAATGAATTATAACAGAGAATTTTCAAATTAATTAAAAAAGAAAATAAAAAAAGCCCTATTAATTTAACCTGAAAGACAATTTTATTTTGTTTAATGTCAATTAGAAACATTTCAGTTTATGAAATAAGGGGTGCACTTGTAAACTTTGCCTAGGGTGCAAAATAACCTGGCACCGACAGTGCCAAAAATGTATCTAATGTGTCTGAACCATGAGGCTAAACAGCAAAATGCAGCCAAACTGTTGGTTTTACTGTGGCTGAGATGAGTGCTTGGTGTTCAAAATGTCCCATATAAAAGTTTGTAGAAGGGAAGGGAACCCATAGTCCCATCTAGTTGTTTGTATATTTTTCCTTTACTAGGAAATAACCTACATATATGGTTAATCTGAATAAATCAATTATGTCCGGGGGAATTGTAGCTTAATAAGGTTAAGGGTCTCTGTCAAAGGTACATTAGCGAAAAGTGAAGTGATATTAAAACTCACCATGATGTCAGAAACTTCCTTACTTCTACAAGTCAATCTCTTCTTCATCATTGCCATAATTCATTCTGTTGTCATTACAATTTAAGCTACATTGGTCCTATATTTCATGTTCTTATTCTCACTCTGTGGCATGAATGTTTATATCTTTATGTAGGTGGTAGACTATTTTCATTGCCTAGGAAAGGATTAAAAATAGTATTTAATTCTTCCAATATTATGTCTCAGTTATAGAGACTTCATCAGAGAGTACAATATGAGACTTGTAACACACATCAGGGCAGCACAAAACTAAGTGAGCTACATGGATGAAAGACAAAAGTCCTAACTAGGTGGTGCATCCCCTATGAACACGTGTTACTGGCCTAGGATGATGTAAACTGGTATCTCGAAGTATTAGTGTTTCCCCTAATTTGGAGCATAGTGGTCTTTTTCTCCAATTCATTCTGTAAACCGTATCCAAAGCATGGTCTGAAGGGCCAGATTGAACAGCTATATACACCTGGAACTGAAAGGAGAAAGTTTATCTTTAGTGGAGCAGATAGCTAGTTTTAAGTGGAGCTTGAAAGTAGCGCAAAGATTGCATTTCTTTAAGATCCTGGCTATTTTTACTGATGTACTCAGACATAGGGGGATGGTAATAGCATTAATAAAATCTTTCTCAAGAAAAGGTCATGGATTGGGGGAAGGATGGATTATTTTTTTTGATACTATGGGAACTGTAGCCATTAGATAAAAAAAGTGTGGTGTATATGATTCAGTTCTGCTGCAAGAGTGGTCTCACTAGAACAAAGGTTATAGGCTCTAAGGGTTGGTGTTTTAAAGACACCATATTGTTGAGAGGGAGGGAGTGGGTGGGAATGTTTGTGAATGTATCTACCTGTGTGAGTGGGTTTTCTATGTACTGAAAAGGACAAGTTACCATTAGGCTGGTGACCAAGGTGTCTACTCTAGAAAGGCCAGACTATTGGTGATGGCAGGTGATTATAATAGTCTAAGATGTCAACTTGGGGAAGTTTCATGGAGGCTATGGAAGAGATATAAGGAGACAGGTGAAGAGAAGATGCATGAAGAATATAAGACACAGGCCAGAAGAGTGACTAGTATGGTAAGGAAGGTGAAACTGGAATATGAGAGGAGATTAGCCCTAAGATCCAAAGAAAATCTAAGGAATTTTTTAGCTATGTGGCCAGTAAGAGGAGAAATGACTGTGGAAGAATGATATTGTGGAATAAAAATGGGAATAGAGTGACTGATGCAGAGGACATAGTGGAATTGTTCAATAAACACTTTATGGAGTATTTCATCCTGGAGGAGTCAGTTTTAATACTAGAGGGATAGGGCAGGTTTGAGGTTTAGAGGTACAGGAGAAGAGTGTATTTCAAATACTGAGTACTCTGTATATCAGTAAAGCTGTGGGACTGGATGGTATTTCACCACGCATTTTGAGAGAATGTGCTAGGGAGCTGACAGTGCCTTTGATCTGACTTTTCAATGAAAGTCTGGCTGCAGGAAAGGTGCCCATGGAATGGAAGGAAGGTAAGATAGTGCCATTGCATAAGGGCGGTAGCAGACTGGAAGTGTCTAATTATAGGCCAGTTTGTGTGTCATCAGTAGTTGTTAAGATCTTGGAGAAAGTAGTGAGGGACTATACAACATTGGGCAGATAGGGTAATGTTATCTGTGAGAGTCAACATGGATTTGTGAAGGGGTGCTCTTGTTTTAGCAATATGCTAGCCTTTTATAATAAAGTTACAAGAGCATTAGATGAGGGAAAGGCATATACTGCCATTTTCTTAGACTTAGCAAAGGCATTTGACAGGGTGCCACATGATAAGCTGATATTTAAGTTGCAGCACATGGGTCTGGATGTCAGATTGGTCAACTGGATTCAGAATTGGCTGTCCAATAGGTATCAGAGAGTTGTGTATGGTGGGGCAGTTTCAAGGAGGCAGAGGGTTACAAGTGGGGTCTCACAGGGCTCAGTACTTGGACCTATATTGTTTAACCTTTATATCAGTGACATTGTCAGTGGATTGCAGGGGATATTCAGTTATTTGCAAGTGATGTGAAGCTGGGAAGGATTATTAGTAATAGTGCAGATGTGGTAGCCCTCCATTGAATAAGCTAGATAGATGGGCAAATGAATGGGAGGTGTCAGTTTAATGCAACAAAATGTAAGGTCTTGAGGTTTGGGAAGCATCAATGGGACGCTGCATACTCTATGGGAGCAGTTATACTGGACAAAGTAGGGGAGACAAGAGATCTGGGGTTGACGATTGATAGAAACCTGAAATTTAGGGGACATATTGCAAAGGTGGTGAAGGTAACACAGAGGATTGCTGCAATAATGAGAAGGACAATGACCTGCAGAGATAAAAGGGTTTTCATTTCATTGTATAAGACTCTGATCAGACCACACTTAGATTATTGTTCTCAGATTTGGTCCCCAGGATTTGAAGGGGATAAATTAACTGTGGAAAGGGTACAAAGGTGGATAACAAAGATGGTTTCAGGACTGCAACGTTAGTTATGAGGAATGGCTGAGGGAATGTGGACTGCAGAGTTTGGTGGATAAAAGAAGGAGAGGTGATATGATTCAGGCTTTTAAACTGTTGAAAGGTGGTTACAGGGTTGACACTGGAGAGTTCTTTCGCTTGGTTGAACAGTGGGAACGAGTGATGACAAGAGGCCATCCCTGGAAGTTACGAAAGGAAACCATGAGCAAGAGGGTGATGAGTGGTTTCTTTGCATGGAGGGTGGTTGAAATGGAATGCATTGCCTGATGGAGTGGTGAGAGCGAGAACAGTCAATGGGTTTAAGGAGTGGTATGATAAACTTTGTGTTTCTTAGGGAGGGGACCTCCCCTCGATGAGTCTTGATAGACTTTGTGTTTCTTAGGAACGACCACGATGAGTCTTTTGACTCCATGGAGGCCTGAATAATAATAATAATATTATTATTATTAGCTTTCTTTTCCATTGTAAATTAGATTCTAGGGTGAAGACTATTGAGGCAACAGAGGTAAATATCTAATGTGTCTGGGCAATAAGACTAAATACGAAACACATCATTTATATATCATAACCAGATAGAAGATATGAGGTAGAGAAGATAGAGAGAATGAGTGACATTTTTTAAATATTCATTAAAAAAATTAGCAAGATTAGGTGAGAGGGGGGGGACCATAAATCATAAATTACCCTCTATCTGTTTAATAAATTTTGTTCTTCCAAGAGAAATAATAGGAATGGATAGCAAAGGGGAAAGAGGTCTATGATATCAAGAAGAAAAACTTTTTTTTAAAAATCAGTAAGGTATAATTTAAGGGAATATTGATGAACAATGAAGTGCTGTCAAAACTCACTAGGTCAGTATCATTAACAATTACATTTTCAATAGAACTTTGGAAAGAGTTTTTTTATATATGATGCGGTATGACCAGTAAAGGATAACTAGACATTTTATTTGAATGTTTGGATAATTTGTAGCATGGAGAATCAATAGTATCCTATGGGTCAGAGAGGAGAATTGGGTTTATGAATTTTTGGTAAGCTGTATATCGAGGTGGGGGGAGAGAAACTGAAGGGTTTAAGTTTTTTTGAGATGTCAGGAAGCCAGGAAGAAACTTTGAATACGCTTTTTAATTTCTTGATTTCAGATTTAATGGAATCATAATCTAAAGGTTTGTAAGTGGAGCAGTCTTTGAAAATGATATCCATTTTCTTACTGTATTCATTGCCATTAAGGATAATGTAGTACTTCCCCTTGTCACCCCTGGTGACGACTATGCTATTATCTTTACGTAGTTTACTGAGGGCATTGAGAAGAGAGAGTGTTTTTAGCATCTGCTGCTACTCTTAAAAATCAGCATAATTTAAATAAATATGGCTATATAAAACTTCCCAATATATGGGACACACTAATATTTCAAGATCCAAGTTACATCCTAGGCTGCTGATGGGTGTCCATGGGAGGGGGGGGGGGGCACACACCTGGTTAGGACTTGTTTTAACCTCAAAGTCTAAGTACAGAGTGTGAAACCACTATCCTACTTATTGTTGATGATTTAAAAGTTCCTTGTTTGGTCTACAGAGCAAGGTTTCCAAATTAAATAACCCTTAGCTCACCCACAGTACTAATATATGATAGGACAACCTTTCATGGGTAGGAAGTACACAAAAAAAGCAAACTGCTTAGACAAGACCTTCAGAGAAGGTACTCATCTCATGCCAAAATTATGAAGAATCCTACTAGTATCAATCAATTCTAAATCCTAGTCTTCATTATTACCTTACCTACCATTCTGGATACACCAAATGGCCTGTAAGTTGAAGCCCAGTCTTGTTATCCTTTGTGAAATAGAGCAATTTTACTCTTGTTCCATTCCATTACAGCACTCCATTGTTGCAAAGCTCTTGTTAAACAAGTATATATTTAAGTTGTTCTTAATTCCTTGCAAAGTTTGCATAAAACAATACATAATTACTAAAATAAAGAGCAAAAGGCTTCGGCTCAAAAGCAATGCACAATTACATAGTTTTTACATAAAATTACATAGTACTGAACGAGAGTTTTTGCTCTCTTAAGGTTTCTGCCTGGTCTTTGAAGAGAACCAACCAGTTCAAAACAGCTATCAGGCCAGTGAAACCTTATCAAAATGGACTAATAAAAGGTGAATATATAGATGCTTGGGCAGTGCCTATGTCTTTTAAGTAGTCCACACTAAGGCAACTCATGAATGCTGGCGAGTGTATTCCTGTAAGCTTTCTGGTCAACTCACCTTACGAAACTTTCATCGTTTCCATATGGTTTTGAAATAATGCTGAATCTAATATCCACTTTGCTTATGTAACAATACATAATTATTTTATGTACCAAAAGTTTTTGCAGCAATACATAATTGAATCTATTACTTTATTTATACTGAGTTTATTTAATTCATCATATACTTCTTACCTGCTCATCCCTAGTCCTTCTTCCAACATGTTTTTCCTCACTCAAACTCTGCATGATGACATACTTACAAGGATGGAACACCTTCAGTAAGCTCATTAAATACCTTATATCCACAGTGGTATCTTCTTTATCAGTCTAGTATTTTCATCAACTAATATCATCCTCCCATACTAATTTTTTCATTAACCGGCTGCATTATCAAAATAAATTTCTGGATATTTCCTTGGTTTGATTGAACAATTGCTGCTCATATGCATTTTTTTTTTTTGCTTACCAGCCCAGTCACCTCCAAAGCCTACAGTGAAGGGGTTGATTGTTGATGACTTTTCTTTCTTCATTATTCTTGATAAAACTCAAGTGTGTGTAAAATATGACCATAAGTGGATGACTGGCTTTTATCCTTTATTGGAATGGGTTGTAGAAAATCTTGTTTCCATGCTGTTAAAGTAGATGCCAAAAGAGTATGAAATATTGTGATGATAAAAAACCTAAAAACTTTACCAAGCTAATCCACTTTTCATGCCACTGATTCTTGTGACTGCAATTCCTTTCTTGGATGGGGTCCTTCAAGAAATAGGAAGGCAAAAGATATGGATTAATGTTGATGAAGGACCCAGAATCCCTGTATCTCTAGTCCTGTCATTTTCATCAAATAATGTTTTACTTGTATTAATGATTTTCAATCAAATCAATTCAATCAATGCAAATAATTATGTCACCTTATTTCTGATACTCTTGGCATTCATAGACCAACACAGTAAATCATTTTTGATTCTGTTATGTCCTATCCATACCATTCTTTGAGCTGAGATCCCTCCACACATGACCATGACACTCCCCAATCTGAACTATTCTGTTTTACTAAGATTCAACTATTTCCATGCTTCCTATTTCATCCCTTTCTTACATTGACCATCCTCACACACACATATACACACTACTGTTTCTAGCATCCAATCTACTTAATATCTCCTTTGTCCATCTTGCACACCTCTTTTCTTTCTTATCATGAACTATACACACAAGGAAATAAGAGGAGAATAATTTCCTCGCATCTTCTTGTGGACCTTTAACTCTCTCCTCTCAAACAACAGACTATCCAGTAACCAAAGCCATTCAAATGAAATCTTTCATTTTATGCAATTCCATCCATTCTTTAAATTCATTCCACATATTCACAAGCTACATTCTCTTTTCCTTGCATTCGCTCTAACAAAATACTATGCATTATTTTTTGTTCTGAAAATAGTATGTAATTGTAACTTTTTGTATAATTGTGCTTCATTTTTTTCATGATGGTATGTGTCCTTCAGTAGTGTTTATTGTTGGAATTTTGTTTGTGTTTTTGTTACTTGTTTGCTTCTATTTTCTGAAAATGGCATATGTAAAGAAGTGCACGTCGGCACGGAAAGCTTCAGCATGAAGATGGAGTTCTGCCCTGGATTTTTCCCAGTGGATTGCGATGCATTGCGAAAATTGCTTCATGTATGCACCAAAAAATGTGAAAGATCTGTGGACTTTTGAGTGAACAAAAAGGAAAGCATTAATGTATGAGAAAAGTGTACTAACAGATTAGAGCATTTAGAAATGGGAGCTAGAATCAGGACCATAGTAGAAAAGCTTAGGAAAGAGTTGGCTAAACTAAAAAGTGTAACGAAGCATCTGGAAGATGATATTAAACACCTAAAGAAGAGACTGGCTGATGTGAATAAGGAGGAGAAAGTTAGTATTATGAGGAAAGCGTCAAAGGATAATTGCATATCACTATTGGGACTAGATCAGTAGAGGTGTGATGACCAATAAAGTACACAAAACATGCTTTCCTGGTGGAACAATGACACAAATAACTGATGTTCTGCAGAGAAGGAAAGAGCGAGCATCAGAATTAGTGGTAGTTGTGAGCACAAATGACTTGCTGAAAAAAGGAATGTTGACAGAGACTTGACGTGGTTGTTGTAGGAAGTAAAAGATAATAGAGTTGCTAGAAAAGTCATTAGCTTGTTGCCCAGATATGAGTTGAGAGAAGGAGAGCAGAGATAATGAATAACAAGATGGTTGAGTTATGTGAGGCAAAGAGGGTTCAGTTTGTGTATCTGTGGAGTGAATTTGATATAAAGTTGGAATGGTTTAAAGTTGATGGATTGCATTTGAATGGGTTTGGTGTTGGGCATTTAGAGAGGCTGTTATTTGCAGAGAAGGCACTTAATCAAGATGTTAAAGTAATTATTGATCAAAGGGTACTTGTGAAGCAAAATAGCACAGCTAAACTGATTGTATGACAGGAGGAAGATGGATATGAGGTTGAAGATGTGGTTGTCCTTAACCCTTTCAGGACCATGGAATATATATGTGTCCCCACATAAAATTTTCATTTATTTGCAACCCTTTATGTCTATTGGGACACATGTGTCCCATGAAATTCTATAAAACCTAAGATTTTTTCCTACATAATGATGATGTTTTATGTTAAATAGAAACCTAATAAAGTCATTTTAATAACTAAAATCATCTTTGTATTACTTCATAAGGTCTTCTGGTCCTGAAAGCATTAAGGATCAAAGCTATATAACTGAGAGGAGACCTTCACATAGTCTTTAAAGGAATGTGGAGAACAGACCAGGGCTTCTGATCTACCTGGATACTGAACAGATGGGGATGGGCTGATAATTTGGGATTTAGCTGACCAAATTGTATTTTTATTGGCTTAAACCAAAATTTCATGCTGGCTGGGAACGTCGCCCAGTTAAACAAGGCCCCTGTTGTTTTTACCAGGGAATCAGTGCAAACAGCAAAAAGTGGAACAAATACTAAAACTCACCACAACTCAAGATCGGTACTATCAACAAAAGAAGCCTGAATGGCAAAGAAATGGATAAGTACCAGATTGACACATTAGAGGTGACTGAAACAAAAAAAGGCAAAAACTGGCGAGATCTTTCTGAGCAATAAATACAAAATGTTATACTCAGGCAATGACAATCAAGGAAAAGAAGGAGTAGCTATAGTATTCAACACAAAATCTGAGGCTAATCTTCTTGAATGGCAGGCAGTCTCAAGAATGATGTGGACAAATATCAGAGTGGGAAACTGGACAATGAGACTTATTTGTGCCTATGGTTATATAGAAGGTTCTACTAAGGTAGAAGAGGAGGAATGTTTTCATGCTTTAGAAAAAGCAACTGACACAATGAAAAAAGAAAAGTTGGTCATTGTTGGGGATCTAAATAGCAGAGTGGGAAATGAATGTCAGACATACAAAAATATTTGGGGAAAATTTTGAGAAAAGGGCAAAGCTAATAATAATGGCAAATACCTGTTGGATTTCTGCTCAGGACATGGACTGGTTATTACTAACACCATGCTCCAACATAAAAATGTGCACAAATTCACATGGAGAGAAGAGGCAAGGAATAAGAAAAGTCTCATTGACTATGTTATTGTTGATAGTGATGTTTTCTCCCTGGTGCAGGACACCAGAGCGTACAGAGGATTTGAAATTGGAAGTGATCACCATTTAGACTTGAGCAGGATAAAACTGAATTTCATACTGAAAAGAAGAACATGTAAGAAAGTGTTAAAGTGAATAAAAGTTGAGTAGCTGTCAAATGTGAACTGTAAACTAAAATACACAAACATTATTCAGGAAAAAATGAAAGAGTTTGAGAACAGGAACCAAACCTTGAAGAAAACACTGATTGATTCAGCCAGAAAGGCAAGTGGTGAGGTTGTCTGCAAGGATAGAAAAATCAGAACTCCATGGTGGACACAGGAAGTTAAAGAGGCAGTGAAGGAAAAGAAGAAAGCATATCAAAAGTTCCTAGCAAATAAGTCAGCTTGTGCTCTTAGAGAATACAGAGACAAATGTAAGAAAGCTAAAAACTGTGTAAAACTGGCTAAACAAAAGTCATAGGAGGACTTTGGTAAGAACATAGAAAATAAATATCAAGAAGGTGGCAACATATTCTGGAGGTTGTTGAAGAAGCTCAGAAATGGTGGAAAGAGTGCTGTAAAAGGAATTAGAGATGATAAAGGTGAGGAGAAAAAGATATCCTTGAAGTATGGAGTAATTACTTTGAAAAATTACTAAATGAAACAAGCAGTGATAACAGCACAGTGGTAAAAAACACTAACTGAACATGCAGTCAGGAATACATATCCAAACTTGAAGTAGAAATAGCCATCAAAAGCCTGAAATGGAGAAAATAGCAAAAATAGATGACATTCGACTAGAAATGCTCAAGTATTAAGGTATAAAAGTCTTACAGCGGCCACTGCATAGTTCAGAAGGCCTGGAAAGAGGGACAAATTCCAGATGATTGGAGTAGAGCTGTCATAGTACCCAGATATAAAAAGGGAAATAAAACTGATTTTGAGAATTACAGAGGTATTTCATTACTGAGTGTTCCTGGTAAGATATATGCAAGTATACTTGATAAATGGTTGAGAAGGATTGTGGAAGAGAAGCTTGATGAAGAACAAGCTGGATTCAGGCCAAATACAGGCTGTCAGGATCAGATTTTCACTTTACGACAAATAGATGAG
Organism: Typopeltis vanoorti; assembly: GCF_054136105.1. NCBI lineage: Eukaryota > Metazoa > Arthropoda > Arachnida > Uropygi > Thelyphonidae > Typopeltis > Typopeltis vanoorti. The sequence continues at coordinate 70,907,629 of NC_143561.1, forward strand.
AAATCATGGGAATATAACAAAGATCTGTATTTAAGTTTTGTCAATTTGGAAAAGGCATATGACAAGGTGCCAAGAGAGAAGCTATTCAAAATGCTACAGTTATATGGTGTCAATGTGGCATTATATCAAGCAATACTTAGTCTTTATTTGAGTTGTAAGTCAGCAGTTAGAATTGAAGGAAGTACAGGAAGGTGGTTTAATGTTAAATCTGTTATCAAACAAGGATGTACATTATCCTCCTCTGTTATTCATTATCCATATGAATCACATTATGAAGGAAAGTGGTATTAAACCTGATATCAAAACTGGAGATGTTAATCTCAGCTCTTTGCTTCATGCAGATGATGTTATACTTCTAAATAAATCCACTACAAGTTTGCAAGATTTCCTGACTAAATTGAATAACTGTTGTAATAGATATGGTATGAATATCAGCATTAAAAAGACAGAGACAATGAAAATAGACAGAAGCATTGAAAATATCAACTGCATTGTAAATGGAGAACCTATAGAACAAGTAAAGTATTTCAGCGCTACTTAGGCATGATTTTTAGTGAAGATGGTAAATTAAATATGGAAACAGACAACAGAATCAACAAACTGATATGGTAGGAAGTCAACCGAATATATTTATATGGAATAAGAGAGAAATTAGCCAAAACACTAAATTAGCTGTATACAAGACAGTGTTCAAACCAATTTTAACTTATGGACCTGAGAGGTTAGAAGTTAAAACACTTGACTAAAGACTAGAGACCACAATCTCATGAATCTCATCTGTTCATGCCCCTGAAAGATCAGGGGCATGAACAGATGGTATCAATGGCAATATCATATTAAAAACGAGGATATTAGGAAAGAACTTGACATTGTCAGCATCCAGGAATGCATTAGCAGAGCTAATCTCAGGTGGTATGGTCACTTAAACAGAATGAGAGAGGACGTTAGTAATGATGTTAATTTTTCATGTAGTACTTTCATATCCTGTACACCCTTTGAGGGTGTGTATATATATATATATATATATATATATATATCAGGAATTTGATGATGATGATCATGATGATGATGTGGTTGTAGAAGGACAAAGTGATGAAGTGCATAAAGGTGAGGATGAGACAGCTATAAATGGCAATCAGAGTCATAACAAGGGAAAATAGGAGTAGTCTGACTAATGACAGAGGTGTGGTATAGCAGTTAGAGTAGAGAATGTTGGTGCTGGTAGAATGGCCTCCAAGACAAAGGGATTGTTATGTTTGTATACAAATGTCAGTCAGAAGTATTCAAAATACGAGGACTGAGTTGGTTGTATTGATTGAGTGAGCATGACGTGATGGATGATGTGATGTTGGGAATAGAAATGGAAGGATAGGAAGGTTAAGAGCAAATGTCAAGTTTTTGTCCCCCAGAAGAGGCAAACTACTGTGAACACACAAATATCTACAGTCATAAAAATTGTCCCCCTCCACCCCAATGTCAGACTCTGCGACAAGCAGATGGGGTATTCTGCAAGTCACATAATCATAGTGGACCCTGTATCAAGTTGTATCAGTATAAAGAGGTAGTATGGACCCTGTATCAGTATAAAGAGGTAGAAAGAAGGTGAAGAGAGGAAGGAGGGAGGGAGGGAATACCATAGATGACTGCAGAGGAATTATGTCTACAAAGTGTGGACATAATACATGTCCAAATTTTGAAACGGTGTGGTGTGAAGTTGAAATTAACAGAATAGAATACCTGACAGAATGCTGTTATAGGTAAGGGAATGTAGAGAATATGGATTGCTAAATGTCTGGGTAAACTGGTTGGGCATGTAAAAAAGATGATCCTGATGGGAGACTAATTACAGGAATACAGAATACAGTAGGTGGCAATATATGGGAACAAGAAGAGTGATTCTATGGAATTTCTGAGGGACAAATATCTTAAACAGCATGTGACTGAAGCAACTAGAGCATAGGTTCCCAAACTTTTTTGGGCCACAGCCCACTTTGCAAGACAAAAATTTTGTAATGCCCCCCCCCATTATCTTGTTTAATAAAATAATTACACAAGATATAAACAACAAACCTACAAAACATAACCACAGAAAATAGTATAATAAGTTTCGAATAATATTTGCTTTGTTTTTTCCCTCTAGTTAGCAATATAAGTTAGTACTAACTAGGCTAACTAAAATTTACAATTTTATTTCTTTCTTGCCATTATTATTTTTACTCGTAATATTAAATTATATAAAATTGGGTTTATTTTTGTACAAATCAATTAGAAAAGTGGTTTTATATATTTTGAAATGAAATATAACGAATGTATTTCCTATTGTAAACATAACCTATTATACACACATATATACATGTTCTATTTTCTCATTGACATAGAAAATTGACATCTATTTCTATCTGACATGGTAAATTTTCAAATGATTAAATAATTGAAATAGAAAATTGATAAAAAAAATTGATCGTGTAAGATGGGCATAAGATGAATTAAAATGCAATATTTAAACTTTAAATGATTAAAATTTATCGACCCCTTGGATAACCACATCGACCCCAGGGAGTCAATATCGATCCCTGGTCTATACTGACCGAGTTTTTGACTAATTCATCAAATACATCCTAATCGCAAAATCACGAAAATAATTAATTTTTAAATATATATTATTAATTTCTTCTATAAAGGGCTGCTGACCCCTAGACCACCTGAACACCCCCAAATGTGTCTGATCCCACTATAGCTCCCCCTAGAAGGCTTCAGCGCCCACTGGGGGTCGGTACCACCCACTCTTGGAACCTATGAACTAGAGCCTTTAATGTTTTGGATTTGATGTTAACTTATTATTATTATTACCCTAAGACTTCATGGAGTCAAAGACTCATCTGGGACTCCCACTATTTTCTGTAGAACTTCTCCAGCATTGATCCTATAACGACTCCTTACCAACTTGTAAGTCTCTATCATATCTCCCCTCTACCTTCTGTCCACCAGACTCTGCAAGTTACATCTTCTCAATCTTTCCTCATACTCAACATTCCAGAGGTCAGAAACTACCTTAGTCAGTCACCTTTGGACCCTTTCCAACATCTCTTAATCCTTCTGAAAACCAGGTGACCAAATCTGGGCACAGTAGTCCATGTGTGGCCTAATCAAAGCCTTATACAATGGAACAAGAATCTCCCTACTTCTACATGTCAGTGTCCTCCACATCATTCCCAGAAGCCTTTGTGTTGTCTTCACAATTTTGGCAATGTGTCCCCTAAATTTCAGATCCTTATTCAGTATCACCCCCAGATCTCTTATTTTCCCCACCTCCAACAATATATTCTCACCAAGCAAATTCTGCATCCCATCTTTGTTTTTCAAATTTTAAAACCTTACATTTTGCAACACTGAACTCACATGATGATGATGATGAACTCACATCCCCATTTCCGTGCCCAATCACTCAATTTATTCAAGTCTTCTTGTAAGGCCACATCATCTTCTCTACTCTTCATGATTAATCCCAACTTTGCATCATTTGCAAAAAACTGAATATCTCCATCCAAATCTTCACCAATATCATTAATATACAAGTTAAACAGTAATGGCCCTAAAACAGACCCCTGAGGCACTCCACTAGTGACTTTCCTTTTCCTGGATATCGCTCCCCATACACAACTTGTTGATACCTATCAGATAGCCAGTCTCCAATCCAATGCACTAATCTAATATACAACACCATCTGATCTAGTTTGACTGTGAACTTATCATGAGGTACTCCATCAAAAGCCTTTGGAAATCCAAGTATATTACTGTGTATCCTTCTCCTCTGTCCAAGGAAGCAGTCGCTTTATTGTAATAAGTAAGTAGATTACTAAAACATGATCTCCCCTTAGCAAATCCATGCTGTCCACCAAAGATAATACCATTGTTGTCAACCCAATTCTGGATCCTAGTTCTCACAAGCTTCTCCAACAACTTAACCACAACACCTGACACGCAGATAGGCCTATAGTTTGATGCTTGAGTTCGATCACCTCCTTTATGAAGTGGCACAATCTTGCCCTTATTATTATTATTAACATTATTATTAGCCTTATTAACATCTAGCAACCTTATTAACAACTCCCCATACACCTCTTGCTCACTTACAGTCAGTCTCTCCACCCCATCATCAACTGCTCTCAATCTCTCCATGAAGTCACATTCACAAGATTGAAAGACCTTTATGAACTGCTCATTAAGTATCTCCACCACATATTCCACAACAGCTGTCTTTATACCATTTTCTCCAATCAATGCCATTCTTCCATAATCATTCTTTGTTTTGCTGGCTACATATCAAAAGAACTCCTTAGGATTCTTTTTGGCTTCATTAGCTAACTGCTGTTTCATACCTCTCTTTAGCTACCCTCACCAACCAAGTCACCCGCCTTGCCTGGTCTTTGTAGACCTCATGGAATTGGTTATTTCCACTTCTCTTATGCTGCCTCCACAATGCCCTTTTTCTCTTTATCGCATGCTTAATCTCTTTATTCATCCATCTCACACCCACCTTATTTAACCTTCTCACCCTTGGAATACATTTAGACATTGCATCTACTAGATAGTTTTTGAAGATCCCCCAAGCTGCGCTGATCTCTTTTCCAGCTAACTCTTCATTCCATGCTACACTCACAAGCAGTCTCCTGAGCTCTTCATAAACCACCCCCCCCCCCTTTAGTTCCACATATACTCTTTTCTCACAGAGGTCCTCACACTGCTGGCAACCACCCAGGTAATCACCTTCATGGCCCTCTCACCAATTGGTGGATGATTTGACACCTCATTTATAATTACAACCACTGATGAGATGACCAAATCTAAGACCCTCAATCCTCGCATGCTCTCTATTTAAAACTGTCTTTTTAACAGACAGTTTAAAAACTGTCTGTTAAAAACTGTCATCCCTCAAAAATTCAAGTCTATATTCCAGTCTATATTGCCATAATTAAAATTGCCCATAATGATCACCCGTTTCTTATTTGCTTGGCTAATTTGATTATACATTTCATTATCACCACCATCCACATTACCTGGTCTATAACAACATCCAACCAAGTATTTGATTCCATTCACCTCTGTCTCACACCATACTGCCTCAAAACCACTGGCACTATTTCCCTCTTGCATCTCTACTTTGTATGAACATAACTCTTTCTCTATCATCAATAGCACTCCCCCTTCCTTTTTTACCCCTTATATCCTCACGAAACACATCATATCCTTCCATCACTATTCCTGTCAGGATGTCGTCCTCTTCCAACCATGTCTTTGGGTGAACAGATGCAATTAGTGCAACCATTTCATCTGCCTTATTTCTTATATTTCTAGCATTTGTATACAAACACAACAGCTCATTTCTGGATCTACAGCTAGTTCCACTGATACCACTCATTCGATGTAATCTCTCCATGCTCGACTGGGGCCATTTCCCTTTCTGCTTATTCATTTTAGAACCCTTTTCGATTTCAACTGTTTCCTCTTGATCCCAGGTCATCCCATTCCTTTCCTGTCTACACATACTCTCACCTCTTCTTGGAGTGTCCACCTCTCATGCTGTGTACCCCTGTCCACCCTGAGCCTCCCCATTTCCCTGTTCCTCTTGCACACTCATTCCACTCACTTCCCCATTCATAACCACCTCTTCAATCTCTCCTGTCTTATTCTCCTGCTCTTCCACATCACTTCCCACTTGATCTGATTCATTCTCTCTACTCACTTCTCTACCTTCCAGCAGCAGTCTCTCCAAGCGACTCACACCATAACCACTCAAATGCAGTCCATCGCTCCCATACAGTTCACTTCATCCTTCAAACTCATTAACAAACTGTACTCATGTCTCCTTACACATTTCAGCCAGCATATCATTCATCATCCTTGCTCTCTCTGCTTCATTTCACCACAGTCATACCTAGGCAACATGCTAACTACCCTTCCTGTCACACTATTCTCTTTTATCCTTCTAAGCAGCCTCCTGATATCCATTCTGACATGCTCTTTGTCCTCTGTCAAATCATTTGTACCTATTAAAACCATTAAAACCTATTAAAACTTGCTCCCTCCTCATATCCAATGCCTCAATCACTCTACTCATTTTACTGCCTGGAAAACATACCTTTGTGCATCCTATCATCCAGCACACCCTTAATAATGGAGTCGCCATACAATGCCACTCGCTCATCTTTCATTAACTCTTTCATGCCATCATGATTTGTTTTAATCATTTTTACCCGAATTTTCTTAATTTCATTTCGCATCCATTTCATCTCTTGCTTCATCCAATCCAATTCAACTTCCGAATCTTGTGTCACATTCTCTCTATCATTCAATCTTTCTAACTCCCGACCCCTATTCTCACTTTCACTCTCATTCAATCCTTCTGAGTTTCCGTACTTTTGGCCCAACATGTGTCCAACTTTCACTGTCATTCATTCTTTCAATTCTTGCATCACGCCATTTCCGGTTTCATTCATTTTCTCAATTTCGTTTCCTTCTGCCACTCTCACCTTGCTTTCGTCCTTTTTAACATCTGTTACAGTTTTCAATCATTTTCTTTTTTACTGATTTTTTAACATTTCTTTGCCTCTCTTTCACACCATCCTTCTCTTTCAAACGTGCACTCATTTTTCCCCGCGACATTCTCGCTACTAACACTTTCTGTCATCAATTTCATATTAGCATTCATCAATTATTGTTCAGGTCACACTTCGCACACACCCTCATTCCATCTGCCGTAAACATCGACAAATCATTTAAGTAATCGAAAGAATACATGTAGCACACCTCACACTTAACGAAACAACTGAAGTCTAAATTAAAGTCATGGAATGACAAAACCATCGCCATGTTTCCTCTGCTGGTTACTACTCTAAGGTCTAATAATAACGAATTCGTAATTAAGTTTAAGCAAAAAAATCCCCCACACTAATAATACTGGTAGTGCACAACTTTCACAGCAGCTCTTACTCAAACAAATACTCATATATACTTAATTATTCAAGAATAACTTATCTCAATCCAGAGCTCTTCTTACACATGTCCACCATGCTTGACTCACGAATGCCCTCTCCTTTACAAGATGTGGTTGTTAATGAGGTACTGACACTGCCACCAACTGGTGAGAGCAATTATGAGGTACTTGTTTTGAAAGTGGTGAAACAAGAAAAGGTTACTGTCAAAAAAATTATGGGAAGCCCTGTAGTCAACTAGCATCCATATGTTGGGTAAATGAGCTGTGCAGAAAAGATGTGGAAATTCATTAAGCAGTATCTAACACAAGCAACGTATAATTGCATACCAAGGTGGGTAAATAGAGTAGGAGTGAAATGGATGAACAGGGAAATCAAGTGTTGGAAATAAAATGCTATGGTGGAGGTACAAGACAGTTGGTAGCCATTATACCCATGAAGAGTATAAAGTGCAACTAGGAAGGTGATGATCACAGTAAAGAAAAAAATCAATTAAAAGCATATTAAATTGCTACTCCAAGATGATTATGTGAGAGTATAATAAATAATTTAAAGGCTATATTTCATTGTTGAAATACAGCCTTTAAACATTGTGTGAATGAGAAGAGAGAAACATTAAGTGAATTGTTTATGATCAATGGCCAAAAATTAATGAACCAAAAAAAAGAAAAAAAGAAAAAAAAAGAGAATGCATATGAACGTGGCAAATCTCATATACAAATTGCCAGCTAATTATTTAGCTAAGTGCACAAGATAGAGTAGCAAACAAATTAATCTAAACACTCACATTTTAAACAAAAATGTTAATTTCGCAAGAAAATAAGAAGAGAGAAACATTAAGTGAATTGTTTATGATCAATGGCCAAAAATTAATGAACCAAAAAAAAAGAAAAAAAGAAAAAAAAAGAGAATGCATATGAACGTGGCAAATCTCATATACAAATTGCCAGCTAATTATTTAGCTAAGTGCACAAGATAGAGTAGCAAACAAATTAATCTAAACACTCACATTTTAAACAAAAATGTTAATTTCGCAAGAAAATAAGTACAAAAATTAAACATCAACTTTACTTAATAATTTATATGTGCTCCTCTGTTCCTAAAAGTTCATTAATTCGCTTAGTCATGGACTCTATCAATGTAGAACACATTTTTCTTATTTCTGCATCTCAAAACCATACTTTTATAATGGATTGTATTAAGTTATCCTTTGTATCAGAATTTAATTTTTCAACTCGCTTTTTCACTATGGCCCAGAAGTTTTTCTGTTGGGTTAATGTCAGTTAAGTTACCTCGCCACTGAAGCAATTGGATGTCTTGATTTTTGAGGAACTCTTTCACTTTTGAAGTGTGGCATGGAGCAAGTTTCTGCTGCAAGATGAGTTCTTTCTGGATCTGTGGGACCACTCTTTTTTCCAATATTTTTATGTTTTGGTTGATTTTCATTATACCATCAACAGATATAAGTGATCCTGGACTGTCATGTGTAAAACAATCCCAGAACATTTTCTTAGCTGGTGTTTAGGAGCTTGTACTTGCTTTCCCTGTACAAAGAAATGGTTCTCATCTGAGAATATGATCTTCCACTTCTCAACAGTCCAATCTTTGTACACTTTTGTCCACTGGGACCTTTTTTTTTTTTTTTTTTGCATAGCTTTCATCAACTGTTGTTTCTTTTTTGTTCTGTAAGCAGTCCTCCCTGCTTTCAACAAGCTTCGGCAGACTGTCATGTCAGAAACATTAATCCCACTAGCTGCCAAGTCTCTATTCAAGTCTACAGCAGACAATCTTGGACTCATTTTGCTTTTCCTAACTAGTAAGTGTAGTTTTCCTTTTTCGCCCACATTTTCCTTTTCTGTCAGGAGAAAAAGGTACCTATTTCCCTAAACCTCTTTAAAATTGCATTAACAGTACCCAAACACCACACTCATTGGCAATTTGTTTTTGAGTTATGGATGTGTGCTGAGAAAGAGCACAGAATTTTGGATGTTTTCTTGGAGATGTATCCATTTCATAGCTACACAAAATGAATAATATACTATGAATATCAACTTATTTACACTATTAAAAATGTACAACACTATTAATAAACATCATAGAGACAGTTAAAATGCATGGCACTCATTCAAAATAGTGAACAAAAACTGAAACAAAAACCAAAAATTTGCTGAAAATTGGGCTAGTTCAGATTAATTTGTTTGCTTCTCTAAATACAGTCACATATGATGTAACATTTCAGATACAAAATGAATAATATACTATGAATATCAACTTATTTAAACTATTAAAAATGTACAACACTATTAATAAACATCATAGAGACAGTTAAAATGCATGGCACTCATTCAAAATAGTGAACAAAAACTGAAACAAAAACCAAAAATTTGCTGAAAATTGGGCTAGTTCGGATTAATTTGTTTGCTTCTCTAAATACAATCACATATGATGTAACATTTCAGATACAAAAGTAAAATTAAAATACAGTGTAATACAGTATTCCAAAAATGTTTGTTCAAAATTTAATTATTTGGGATATATTAACAAAAATGAGCACTCTGTAACAGTGTCTATAAATACTTAAAAAATAAATAGCTTAGAAATTTTGGTTATACCTTATGCAATTTTCAGGATCACTTTTACAGTCAACATTGCAAAGATAACGTGCCCATGATAACCAGCCCATGGGTGGAGTTAATGCAAGGCCATTGTCAAGCGTGAAAACAGGAAATGCTGTGAGCAATAATGCAAAAGAGACGACAAGTATCTTCTTTGAGGAAGTCATAATGAAAGAGTAGTTTCTGAAATAGTCAATATACACAATTATAACTGTTATAAAAGTTTGATTTCATTTTAAGTTTCAATCTTATCTTATACAAATATATTATTACAGAATATACTATTATGTGGATACTATTATTAACATCTGATATTATCAGATGTGCAACTATTATCATCATAAGAGTTGCACATCTGAAGTTATTTTAAAAATCTGACATGCTTTTTTGGGAATATAATTGCAATTTCATGTAACTACAGACATGCCGACTATATCAAGACAAAAATTCAATTTAGCTACAATAAGTTCTATATTTTTAATACAATATACAGGGTGATCAAAATTAAAGTATCCCTGTTTAAGGTCTTGGGGAGTGTCATCCAGTGATCTATACTCAAAACTTTGCAGGAATACATTATGCATCATTGCAGAAGCGATATCTAAGAGAGGGGAAAAGTAATTCCAAAATTCACCACAGGGGAAGCTGTATGGTATACCAAATGTAGATGTAGTAATTTTTCTCTGTGTGTAAGAAGGAGAAAAGTGACACAAGCATAAATAATACATATTTATTCACTTCCATTATGCATTCACGGGCTATATTATTCAATGTGCTACTCTTCCTGGTATGCAACAAACAGCATCCTTTGCACAGTATGTTCAATGACAGAACACAGCTGGTAGGGATTGATGTTGCAAACGTACTGTGTAAAACTATCTTTCAGCACTGGCAAGTTATCAGGATCATCCTGATAAACTCTGTCTTTGAGAAATCCCCAGAGCCAGAAGTCACGGGAGGGGGGGGGGTCAGATCAGGTGAACGAGGCAGCCATGCAGTAGGGAACACATGGCTGATCACTCTGGCTTCTGTGGAGGGGGCCCATCCTACATGAAAATGACTGAATCCATGCACAGCCACTGCTGCAACTGTGGTACAACAAACTTAATTTACCATATCGAGATACCTTTTGGCAGTAACTGAGCAGGTCACAGGACCCAACTGCCAAATGTACTCAAAGAAGAACAGTCCAATGATAAAAGAAGCTATAAACCACACTAGACAGTAACTTTGAGTTAATGCAAAGGAATTTGTTGGATTTTTGCAGGTTTTGCATAGTCCACATAAGGTACTTGTGGGTATTCACAGCTACATTCAGGTGAAAGTGAGACTCATCTCCCACAAAACCATCCACAGCCACACAGTATCCAACTCCACTCAAGTAATTCATTAAAGCAAATATCAGTTGACTTTCTTGTGGGCACAACTCCTGTGTCAGGGTTATCTTGAATGGATAGAAATGCAAAATCTTCCATAGAATTTTCCAGATAACTATGTAAGTTATCTGGAAAGATAACAAGGTGCATCCAGATAACAAGGCACATCCATAACATGGATGTGCCTTGATAACTATATCAAGGCACATCCATGTGTCTTGATACAGCACATGCACTGCAGGAACCAACACTTTTTCATGACCTGCTCCACAATGGCAGTGGCAACTTCATTCACGTGTTGCGAACTGATTGGTTTGTGGTCTCTGCCAGGTCTAATCCCTAACAATCCCATTTCTTAAAATGCCTAATCATTCATCACAGAGCACATGGAGATAGTGGACCTTGTTGACATTTGTTCAGGCAATGAATACATTATGAAAATTATGGATACAACTAACATGTTAGAGTAAAATTTTAGTTTAATATAAACCAAAATATATACTCCAAGTTTTGACCTTCACATTAAGGTCATCTGCTGGAGTATATGTATATATACAAAGAAACAAGCTGCACTACAATCTACATGGCAGGCATGCTAAAGTTACTGATCAACTGCTAAAACTATTTGCCTGACCTCTGGTGCTAAAAAAAAAAAAAAATCACTACATCAAAGCTAGAGTCCTGTTATTATTATTATTATCTATAAGGTTACAAAGTTAAATTAAGCTGGATAGTAACATGTTCATGCAGAAAATAATAAATAAATAAATAAACAGAAAACAAAATTACTTATATAAGTATACATATAAATTGCAACTGGTATGGATAGTGGTCAATAAAAAATTGCTTAGTCCTAAAGTCAGGGTTTGCTGGAAGTGTGCCATCCAAATTCTTGGGATTTTTAAGCCCCCATTATTATTAACATTAGGGTGGTTAATCAAAATTTCAAAATCAAGATTAGGGTAGTTAAGCAAAATTGAAATTTTGATTAACCACCTTAATCTTAATAATAATGATGGCTTAAAAATCCCAAGAATTTGGATGGCACAATTCAGCTCACTTAGTTTCTAGCAAACTCTGACTTTAGGACTCTAAGCCATTTTTCATTTATATTGGCCACTATCCATACCAGTTGCAATTTATATGTATACCTATATAAGTAATTAGTTCCTCGGTAGTATAGTAGTTAGTATCCCCACCTGTCACACGGGAGACCAGGATTCAATTCCGCACTGGGGAGGTTTTTTTGATTCCCCATTGGCTCAATTGGTTAGTGCACGGTATTTATAAGACAGTATCTGTGAGTTATAACGAGGTTGTGAGTTCAAGCCTCACCTGGGGAAAAGTTACTTTTGCTCAGTACTTGGACCTGTATTGTTCAACCTTTATATCAAAGCATTGTCAATGGATTGCAAGGAGATATTCAGTTGTTTGCAGATGATGTGAAGCTGGGAAGGGTATCAGTAATAGTGCAGATGTGACAGCCCTGCAAGAGGATTTGAATAAACTAGACAGATGAGAAAATGAATGGGGGTTGTCCGTTTAATGCAGCAAAATGTGAAGTCTTGAAGTTTGGGATCCATCGATGGGAGGATGCATACTTGATTCGAGGAGCTGTACTGAAGGAAGTAGGGGAGACGAGATCTGGGGGGGGGGGTGATGATTGATAGAAAATTAAAATTCAGGGAGCATATTGAAAGGTGGTGAAGGTAACCAAGAGTATTGCTGCAATAATGAGAAGGACGCTGACCTGCAGGGATAAAAGAGTTATCATTCCGTTGTATAAGATCCATATTTGATCAGGATCTTATATAACAGAACACACTTAGACTATTGCTCTCAAATTTGGTCCCCAGGATTTGAAGGGGATAAATTAACTGTGGAAAGGGTACAGGGGAGATAATAAAGATGGTTTCAAGACTGTAAAATGTCAGTTACAAGGATCAACTGTGGGAATGTGGACTGCAGAGTTTGATGAATAGAAGAAGGAGAGGTGATATGTCGAGACTTTTAAACTGTTGAGAGGCAGTTACAGGGTACACATTAGAGAGTTCTTTCGCTTGGTGGAATGGCGGGAAGGAGCGATGACAAGGAGCCATCCCTGGGAAGCTGTAAGCAAGAGGGTAAGGAGTGGTTTCTTTGCATGGAGGATGGTTGAACCATGGAATGCATTGCCTGAGAGAGTGGTTAGAGCAAGAATGGTCAATGAGTTCAAGGAGTGGTATGATAGACTTTGTGTTTCCTAAAAAGGACTTCCCAGGATGAGCCTTTTGACTCCATGGAGGCCTGAATAATAATAATAATAATTTTATTTTCCATTTATTTATTTATCTATTATTTTCTGTATGAACATGTTACTCTCCAGCTTAATTTAACATTGTAACCTAATAGATAATAATAATAACAGGACTCTAGCTTTGATGTAGTGAGTTTTTTTTTTTTTTTAGCACCAGAGGTCAGGCAAATAGTTTTAACAGTCGATCAGTAACTTTAACATGCCATGTAGATTGTAGTGCAGTTTGTTTCCTTATATACATACGTATACTCCAGAAGATGACTTTAATGTGAAGGTCGAAATGTTGAGTGTATATTTTGGTTTAAATTAAACTAAAGTTTTACTCTAACATGGTAGTTGTATCCATAATTTTCATAATGTATTCTGATCACTGTGTAAGCATTAAAGAAAGGTTCAGGCAATGAAATTTGCAGAGTGCAACAGCACTGCAATTGTTTAGGTAGTACAGCTTCACAAGCAAAGCACGTTGAGGCAAAGTTAGTGCCATCAGTGGACAGTATTAACAACCTGAATGAAGGGGAAAATCCCATGTCCATATTTTTAAACCCACTTGGTACCTGCTGAATTGTGTGATATGCAAATTCCATGCATTTGGTGTTTCCAAATGCATGTAATTTAGTGTATCCTTATAAATGTGATCATGACAGCTTGAATGTAGAGGGAAGGGACAGATAATGAGTGGGTCGGAGGTATATGAAGAATTAAGTAAACCATGTCAATAAAGCAGTGATAGGACTCGAAAATATATCTCCATGTCAAAGGTGGTGATAAGACTGAGGCAACAAACTACAAGTGAATCTGTGTTTTTTGAGTGGTTAAGGTGTTGAAGAAGCTGGTGAACACAGCATACAGAATGGGGTTGAAAACAGCATTGTTCTCTGTGATGGTCAGCATGTTTGTTAAAAGGAGGTTAGTTTTACTAATCAATTTATGCTCCCTATGAGGAGAGATCAAAGGTATGTGGGTTGCAGAGTTTAATTAACAGGCAGAAGAGAGAAGACATGATAGAAACTTATAAGTCACTAAAGGGATTCTATAAGATTGGCATTAAAGAAATTTTTCAGTATGTGATGAGTAGGAAGAGAAGGGGGGGGGGGGATCATCCCTGGAGATGTTGTGTAAGAGTGAGGTTAGTAAGGGTGTGTGTGGACTAGATTTTTTGCTTGGAAAGTGGTGAATGAGTAGATTGCCAGAGGTCTCATGACCAGATGATTGAGTTTAAGGTGAGGTATTGGTATTGTGTGAGTAATGGTTAGTGCTGGTCTCCTGCAATGAGTCTTTTGAAACCTTGGAGATATCCAATAATAATAATAATCTACTCATGTCCCACCACATGGTGATGAATGCATTTTACAAGGGAGCTGCATGTATAGTGGCATACTAAGATTTTACAAAGTTCTTTGATAGACTGCCATGCAACAATTTTTTAACTAATTGGAATGGAAGAGTTTAGGTACTACTTTAGTGAGTTGGAAATGTGGTTGGTTGAGACAGGTATCTGCAAGTTGTGTATGGGAGGACAGAAATTCAAAAAGAGGAAAATCATTAGTGGTGTGCTGCAGGGATCTTTTTTTCTGCAGGGATTTTTCTATTATTGTTTAACCCATTCAAATGCCACTGCCACTTTAAAGCATCAAACTGGTATTTGCATATGTGCCACTGCTACTTCTAAGCATCACATCTATGTGGTCTCATGACCAAAAACACATTAGATACTTTTCTCTGTCACCTCAATAGTCTTCACCCTAGAATCCAATTTACAACTGGAAAGGAAACTAATAATACTCTAGCTTTTCTAGACACCTTGGTCACCACCTACCTAATAATAACCTGTCCTTCTGTATATAGGAAACTGCTCACACAGGCAGATACATTCACAAACTTTCCCATCACCCCTCCCCATCCTTTTCAACAATATGGTGTCTTTAAAACACTAACTCACAGAGCCTATAACCTTTGTTCCAGTGAGATCTCTCTTACAGCAGAACTTAATCATATACATCACACTTTTTTTTTATCTAATGGCCACAGTTCCCACAGTATAAAAAAATAATCACTCTTTCCCCCATTCCACGATCTTCTCTTTAGAAATATTTCAGGAATGCTAGCACCACAAACTATGTCCAAGGCGCATCAAAAAAAATATCTTGAATCTTAAAGAAATACAGTCCTTGCACCACTTTCAAACCTCACTTAAAACTAGCTATCCTTATATGCTCCACTAAAGACAAACTCCCTCTTAGTTCCAGGTGTATATGGAGTTCCTCATGGCCAACCAGCAAGTTGGCCTACTATGGACAGACAGGAAGATCAGCTACCATCCACACAGAAGAAAATACATCTGCAGTCATGACTATGGTCAATCTGGCCTTGAAAACAATGCTTTGGATGCAGCTTACAGTATCAATTGGAAAAAGACCATTATGCTCCACAAAACACATTTAGAAGAGAAAGACTGTTTTTAGTATCTGCTGCTGCTCTTAAAAATCAGCCTAATCTGAATAAAAAATAGTTACATAGAAACTTCCCAAAATATGGGAAACACTAATACTTCGAGATCCTGGTTGACATCCCAGGCTGGCGACAGGTATCCATCGAGGGGCTCCTCACCTAGTTACGACTCTACTCTTTTGCCCATGTGTTTTACTTAGTTTTGTGTTGCCTTTGTGTGTGTTATAAATCTCATTTTGTACTCTCTGACAACGTCTCGGCAACTGAGATGAAACACTGGAAGAATTGAAACATCCCTGGAAGTTACGAAAGGAAACTGTGAGCAAGAGGGTGAGGAGTGGTTTCTTTGCATGGAGGGTGGTTGAGCCGTGGAATGCATTGCCTGATAGTGGTGAGGGCGAGAACGGTCAATGAGTTTAAGGAGTGGTATGATAGACTTTGTGTTTCTTTTTTTTGGGGGGGGGGAACCTCCCCTCGATGAGTCTTGACAGACTTTATGTTCTTAGGAAGGACCTCCCACGATGAGTCTTTTGACTCCATAGAGGCCTGAATAATAATAATAATAATAATAATAATTAAATACTGTTAAAAACGTTTAATTTTCTTGACCAAAAAGCTCTGGAAAAACTTTTAATGGGGATTATATTGATCAAGTGCATATAATAAACAACTAAGTTATACCAACTAGTTTCACCAACTAAGGCTGTTGGGATCTTCAGGGTACATAACTGATGTAAGGCACTAAAAAGTAAAAAACTGTTACAAACTATAATCAACCAATTCCAATTATATTAAAGAACAGAGCACGTACAATACATTCATAGAGCATGGATGATATCACTTGTTGTTATTTAGGAACGTTCTATAGTTGGCACTATAATTCAGTTCTGGCGAGTTGAAGGATCTGATAAGGGTCTTCCAGATCACGGGCAAGATTAGTCCAATAGGACATTATTTACATTTCACTTCCTGCCACCACATTTCTCAGAAACTTAGTATTGTACACATGTTGAAGAACCATGCCTCTCTCCTTACAACAGATCAACAAGACCTCCAGGAAGAACTATCCCTGATATCCACCAACCTTACCATGAATGGATTTCCTCGAAGACTTGTCCACAAGATACTTTTCTCTGAACCCCGACAAAGACAACAAGATGATGTACGTTATATTTCTACCATCGTCATTCCATACTTAAGGACAGTTTCCAATAAGATTGCTAGACTCCTTAGACCACATAAAATAAGAGTGGCCTTTAAACCCACAGAAACGATTAGACAATTTTTAAGATCTTCAAAAGATAGCCATCCTTTCTCCAAATATGCTGGAGTTTATAACATACCCTGCTCGTGCGGCTTGAATTACATCGGCCAAACTTCAAGGAGCCTTGAAATTAGGCAAAAAGAACACATAGGTGACATCAATAACAACAGAGAAGAAAAATCGGGGTTAGCTTTTCATTTCTCAAGAACGAACCATACCATAGAGTGGGATAGAAGCACAATTATTCCTTACATGGAGGAGGACTTCCGCTCCCGAATTTTTAAGGAGGCCACAACAGTTGCCCGCTGTATACAAAACCTTAACAGGAACCAAGGACTAATCTTGCCCCTGATCTGGAAGACCCTTATCGGATCCTTCAACTCACCAGAACTGAATTATAGTGCCAACTATAGAACGTTCCTAAATAACAACAAGTGCTATCATCCTCGCTCTATGAATGTATTGTAAGTGCTCTGTTCTTTGTTTAATATAACTGGAATCGGTTGATTACAGTTTGTAACAGTTTTTTACTTTTTAGTGCCTTACATCAGTTATGTACCCTGAAGATGCCAACAGCCTTAGTTGGTGAAACTAGGTGGTATAACTTAGTTGTTTATTATATGCACTTGATCAATATAATCCCATTAAAAGTTTTTCCAGAATTAAATACTATTTTTAATCCTTTCTTAGTACTATTTCACTCCACTAAATATTTAACATCAATCATCCCTCCATCTTGTTCTTTGACAATCTTTCCTTCTCTCGGTGTCCACTCAGTGCTTAATTTTGTTCACCTCTCATCTGGCAGTCTACTAATGCCTGCCCATCTCCACTTACATGCTTTACAGCACTTCACAATATCATCTACTCCAGTCATCTCACTAATTCTAGTATTTCTTATTGCATTCCTTTTTTGTTATGTGAAGCATTCTTCTCTCAAAGGTTCTTTGAGCCCACAAGCAACCTATATTTTAGTTATTGTCCATCTCTCACTTTCATAAACACTGAAACACTGAAATAATGTTAAAGAGTTTTCTTTTTAGGTATATAGGTAAATCACATAGCAAGTAATCTTTATACAACCAAAATTCTTTGTTTCTTTATGTGATTCATCTACTTATTTCTTTATCTTGTTTTTCCTTGAAACAAACTAATTGATTAAGGAAAATATAGATCTAGATAATTTCAATGCAATTATCTGTTAATTTTAGTTTGGTATGATCTGAAGCGGTCATCAGTTTGGTTTTGGTTAGATTAATCTGTAAAGCTTTTTTTCCTGCTTTCTCTATCAAGCTCATTTAGCATTTCCTGAGCTTCTTTATTTTTTGCTAAAAGAACAATGTCATCTGCAAAACTTACATAAGGGATTGATATTTTTTCCATTGATGCTAATTTCATAGTGTGCCCATGAGACGTTCTTAAAGGCTTCTAATGAAGCAGAAAACAATCTGGGTGATGTAGGGTCTACTTGCCTTACTCTCCTCCCAATACCAAATTATTTTCCCCCATGTTCTAATTTTATACTGGCTATTAAGTTTTGATATACAGTTTTTAATAATCTGATATACTTTGCTGGAATGGCTTGCTGTTTTAAACTGTTTATTATTTCTGATATACAGAATCAAAGATTTGTTTTCAAAATTTACAAACACTAAATGTGCAAGAAGATTAGATTCATAAGGCTGTGGGTTTGAATCCTGCCGTGGGCATGGATGTTTGTGAGTGTCTGTGAAAATAGTGGTGGTGGTGGTCGGCAGTAGATGGCACTAGTGTAGATGAAGGTAGTTGCAGTTAGTGGAGTGGTGGAGACAGAGAGCTGGAGAGTAGGTGCCTCCCTTGATGAGTCCTAAGACTCCCTGGAAGTGTTATGTAATAATACTAATAATATGTAATATATTACTAAGTTGAATATGATCTATTGTAGAAAATCTTACTCTGAATCCTGCTTATTCATATGGCTGTGCATCATCCAAAAATCTTGTGATCCTATTTAATATAATGGATATAAACATTTTGTACAGTTGTGATAGCAAACTGACTGAAATTTTTTCTGCAGTTAAAATATCACTGAACATATCTAATATGACTTTAAGAAACTGCGAACATCATGATTTTGTGTTCTGCTAATATGGCATCTTCTCCAGGACTTTTATTATTCTTTACTGACTATTGAGTTTTTTCCATAATTCTTCCATCATGATGAGTGGTTCTGTATCAACCTCATCTAAATATAGTAGATGATTTATATCTGTTTCCTTGTCTGTGTACAGGTACCTATAAAATTCACTACCTATTTTCATTATTTCTTCTCTATTATATTGTACTATTCCTATTTATTTTTACAAATTTTGGAATCCATTTTTTTTCCTTCCATGTTTGATAATTTTCAGAGATTGTTTTCTATTATGTTCTGAACTGTTCTTAAATTATAATTTCTGATGTTATTTTTGATTTCTGTTCTAATTTTTGCATTTCTACAAATTTTGCTGGCCTGGTTGGCCGAGTAGTTAGTGTATCTGCTCTCCAGCCAAAAGGCTGTGGGTTCGAATCCTGCCATGGGCATGGATTTTTGTGATTGTCTGTGAAAATACTAGTGGTGGTGGGAAGTAGATGGTGTTGGTGCAGATGATGTTGGTAGTTGCGGTTCACTGTAGTTGGTGGATTGAGTGGTGGAGATGGAGAGTTATAGAGTAGGTGCCCTCTCTCTCAATGAGTCTGTGGACTCCTTGCACATAATAATAATAATATCTGATCTTTATAGGAATTATCCACACTTTCGGAATTCTACTATTCATTAGTTTTTGCCAGCCTGGTTGGCTGAGTGGTTAGTATATCTGCTCTCTAGCCAAAAGGCTGCAGGTTCAAATATCACCATGGGCATGGATGTTTGCAATTGTCTGTGAAAATACTACTGGTGGTGGTAAGTAGATGGCATTGGTGTAGATGATGATGGTAGTTGTAGTTCACTGTAATTGGTGGGCTGAGTGGTGGAGACAGAGCTGTACAGTAGGTGCCCTCCCTTGATAAGTCTTTGGACTCCTTGGAGGTGTCATGTAATAATAATAAATTCTATATTATCTTTGTTACTTCTGTGTCTCCTTTTCCTCAATTAGTTCAAGTGTCTGTAAAGTATATATATTTCTCTAGAAGTTCTATTTCTTGGTAATGATTTTTCTTAAACATTTAGTAATGTCTGTATTGTTGAAGCTATTTCCTCCATGCTATCAGATATGCCTAAGTTCATTCATACTTTTTACTTCAACTTTCCTTCCATTATTTCCTCAAATTTTTCTTCATGACTTATTATATATTCACCTGCTCATGTGTATTTTTTCATGAACAATTTCAATCTCTCTCTCGATGTTTATTGTCATCACTTGCTCTCACCAGTCTATGATCACTATCATAATTAAACTGGTTGATAACATCTTCCAGTATTTCCATGTTGTTTACCATAACATAATCAATTTTATTAAAAACTTCTCCATTTGGGTGATCTCTAGGTCAATTTTTTGTTTATTTTTTTTTTTAAAGAACGTATTTCTTATATATAATCCCTCACTTTCTGTAAATTCAAGAAGTCTTCTTCCTCTCTCTCATTTCTAAGGTCCTTTCCCACCTAAAGTACTTTCTCCCTGTTGTTTCATGCCAACTTCACAGTTAAAGTGGCCGATTACAATTTTCTAGTGAAATGTACTATCTATGAAAGTGTTGGAGAGATCCTCATAGAAATTAATTTCTTCATCGGAATAATTGGAAGTGAGTGCTAAATCACACCACTTATCGATTTTGAGTCTAAGAGTCGTAATTCTCTGGGAGACTGGTTTAAATTCCAGAATGTTATTTTTCCATCTCTTATGGACCATAATTCCAACTCCTCCTTGACAATGATCTCCTCTAGCAGTATGTAAAATATTATTGCTTATTCAAATTAAGTGGGCATTGGGGTGCTTAAGGGTCAAAGCTGTATAACTGAGAGGAGACCTCCACATAGCCTTTAAAGGAATGCGGAGAACCGACCAGGGCTTCTGACCTAATGTCCAATCTTCACCTTCTCGTGGTGCACCCTGTTGGGTACCTACATGGATACTGAACGAACAAGGATGGCCTGGCAATTTGGGATTTAGCTGACCAAATTGTAATTCTTATTGGTTAAACCAAAATAAAAAATGATGGTACAACATGACAAAATTTCATGCTGGCTGGGGCGTTGCCCAGTTAAACAAGGCTCCCCATTGTTTTCACCAGGGAACCAGGGCGAAAAACCTCAGCTACTGGAAGACTGAGGTTTTCCAGCAGCTGAGGAAAACCAAACCCCAACTCAACATCGCTAGAGTTAAAGATCGGTACTATCAACATAAGAAGCCTGAATGGCAAAGAAATGGAGCTAGCTGAGGAATTAGATAAGTACCAGATCAACATAATAGGTGTGACTGAAACAAAAAAGATAAAAACTGGTGAGATCTTTCTGAGCAATAAATACAAAATGTTATATTCAGGACAATCAAGGAAAAGGAGGAGTACCTATAGTATTCAACACAAAATACGAGGCTAATCTTCTTGAATGGCAGTCAGTCTCAAGTAGAGTAATGTGGGCAAATATGAGAATGGGGAACTGGACAATGAGACTTATTTGTGCCTATGGTCCCACAGAAGGTTCTACTAAGGTAGAAGTGGAGGAATTTTTTGAAGCTTTAGAAAAAGCAACTGACACAATGAAAAAGAAAAAGTTGGTCCTTGTTGGGGATCTAAATAGCAGAGTAGGAAATGATTGTGAGACATACAAAAATATTTTGGGAAAATTTGGAGAAAAGAGCAAAACTAATAATAATGGCAAATATCTGTTGGATTTCTGCTCAGGACATGGACTGGTTATTACTAACACCATGTTCCAACATAAAAATGTGCACAAATTCACATGGAGAGAAGAGGCTAGGAATAAGAAAAGTCTCATTGACTTATGTTATTGTTGATAGTGATGTTTTTCCCCTGGTGCAGGACACCAGAGTGTACAGAGGATTTGAAATTGGAAGTGATCACTATGTAGTCTTGAGCAGGATAAAATTGAATTTCACATTCAAAAGAATAACATGTAAGAAAGATTTAAAGCGAATAAAAGTTGAGCAGCTCTCAGATGTGAACTGTAGACTAAAATACACAAAGATTATTGAAGAAAAAATGAAAGAGTTTGAGAACAGGAATCAAACCTTGGAGATTCAGTGGCAAACTCCGAAGAAAATATTGATTGATTCTGCCAGAGAGGCATGTGGTGAGGTTGTCTGCAAGGATAAAAAAATCAGAACTCCCTGGTGGACACAGGAAGTTAAAGAGGCAGTGAAGGAAAAGAAGAAAGCATATCAAAAGTTCCTGTCAAATAAGTCAGCTTGTGCTCTTAGAGAATATAGAGACAAATGCAAGAATGCTAAACACTGTGTAAAACTAGCTAAACAAAAGTCATGGGAGGACTTTGGCAAGAATATAGAAAATAAATATCAAGAAGGTGGCAAAATATTCTGGATGTTGTTGAAGAAGCTTAGGAATGGAGGAAAGAGTGCTGTAAAAGGAGTTAGAGATGATAAAGGTGACATGAAAACGGGAGAAAAAGATATCCTTGAAGTATGAAGTAATTACTTTGAAAAACTACTAAATGAAACAAGCAGTGATGACAGCACAGTGGTAAAAAACACTGACCAGGCAAGCAGTCAGGCATACATATCCATACTTGAAGTAGAAAAAGCCATCAAAGACTTGAAATGTGGAAAGGCAGCAGGAGTAGATGATATTTGACCAGAAATTCTTAAACATGGTGGTATAATAGTCTTACAGTGGCTGCACTGCACAGTTCAGAAAGCCTGGAAAGAGGGACGAATTCCTGATGATTGGAGTACAGCTCTCATAGTACGCATGTATAAAAATGAAATAAAACTGAATATGAGAATTACAGAGGTATTTCCCTACTGAGTGTTCCTGGCAAGATCTATGCAAGTATACTGGAGAAATGGTTGAGAAGATTTGTGGAAGAAAAGCTTGGTGAAGAACAAGCTGGATTCAGGCCAAATAAAGGCTGTCAGAGTCAGATCTTCACTTTACAACAAATAGTCGAGAAAGCATGGGAATATAACAAAGATCTGTATTTAAGTTTTGTCGATTTGGAAAAGGCATATGATAAGGCACCAAGAGAGAAGCTATTCAATATGCTACAGTTATATGGTGTCAATGGGGCATTATATCAAGCAATACTTAGTCTTGAGTTGTAAGTCAGCAGTTAGAATTAAAGGAAGTACAGGAAGATGGTTTAATATTAAATCTGGTTTGAGACAACGATGTACATTATCCCCTCTGTTATTCATTATCTATATGGATCACATTATGAAGGAAAGTGGTATTAAACATGATATCAAAACTGAAGATGTTAATGTCAGCTCTTTGATGATGTTATACTTCTAAATAAATCTGCTACAAGTCTGCAAGATTCTCTGACTAAATTGAATAACTGTTGTAATAGATATGGTATGAAGGTTAGCAATAAAAAGACAAAGACAAAAACACAGTTGAAAATGTCAACTGTTTTAAATGGAGAACCTTTTGAACATGTAAAACATTTCAGCTACTTAGGCACGATTTTTAGTGAACATGGTAAATTAAATATAGAAATAGATTACAGAATCAGCAAAGCTGGTATAGTGGGAAGTCAACTGAATAAATTCATATGGAATAAGAGAGAAATTAGTCGGAACACTAAATTAGTTGTATACAAGACAGTGTTCAAACCAGTTTTAACTTATGTATCTAGGAGCTTGGTCAGAAGTAAAACACTTGACCAAAGACTAGAGACCACAGATATGAGAGTCCTGAGAAAGATTAGAGGCATGAACAGATGGCATCAAAGGCAATATCATATTAAAAACGAGGACATTTGGAAAGAACTTGACATTGTCAGTATCCAGGAATGCGTTAGCAGAGCTAATCTCAGGTGCTATGGTCACTTAAACAGAATGGGCGAAGAAAGATTAGCAAAACAAGTGTTCTCTGCCAGGTTGGCAGGAAAACAACCCAAAGGAAGACCAAGATATAGGTGGATTGATACAGTACAAAGTGCCTTAGACGATAGAAATATAAGATCTGATAATGTTGGAGTCTTGACAAGTAACAGACTGATTTGGAGGAAAATTGTAGGAAGTTAATGATGTAAATTTTTTGTCATGTAGTACTATCATATCCTACGTGTGTAGAGGCTTAAGTGCTGTGAGTACATCATGTTGGAGGCTTAATGGATTTTTTACAACACTCAAAAATAATTAAAATAGACTTTAATACTTCCTATATTTCGTCCTAGTCACTAAGACATCTACGGGGATTACAAAAAAATTAATGTATCATATGCACAAATAACACAAATAACATGTTATTTGTGCATATGTTACATTAATTTTTAGAAATAGATAACATATAACATTAATTATATACAACAAAAAAAAATTAATGTATCATATGCACAAATAACACAAATAACATGTTATTTGTGCATATGTTACATTAATTTTTTTGTAATCCCCGTAGATGTCCTAGTGACTAGGACGAAATATAGGAAGTATTAAAGTCTATTTTAATTATTTTTGAGTGTTGTAAAAAATCCATTAAGCCTCCAACATGATATCATATCCTGTACACCCCTTGAGGGTACATGGCAGGAATTTGATGATGATGAATTCAACATTATTTCAAAGTCAAATAGAGAAACTACAAGAGTTTCATGCTGAATATAGAAACTATAAAAGTTTCAGAGGATCCAAGCATAAGCAAACCTTACTCCACTTTTACTATGAGTTGTCCCTGTCATGAAAGGTTTGCTTACACTTGGATCTGCCGAAACTTTTATAGTTTCTATATTCGGCATGAAACAACATTGG
Source organism: Typopeltis vanoorti (assembly GCF_054136105.1). NCBI lineage: Eukaryota > Metazoa > Arthropoda > Arachnida > Uropygi > Thelyphonidae > Typopeltis > Typopeltis vanoorti. The sequence goes on from NC_143561.1 coordinate 70,932,533, forward strand.
ATTGAATATCGACTTAATTTGAATAATTTTGCATCGCCTAGTGAAGCCTTTTAGCTCTCTTTTTTCAGATATTATTGCTGTTTCTGTATTTTTTTCTTTTATTCTCATTTCACTAAATCCAAGAATATTCCAATTTATTTTTGTTAGTGTTTTACACAGCTCTTCTTCTTTTATTTCTCCTTTCAAAGTTCTGACATGATAAACACAGATTTTCAATTTCCTTATCAGGATATTTTTCACAGATGTACTATCCAGAAAGGATCTCCCATTCAGGTTTGAGCCAATTCTATCATCAGTTTGAAAAGTAGATATCACATTTGGGATGACATGCCCATTTTGGCCTTGGCTGCTACAGCCCTCAAGTCTCATAAATTCTGTTTGTTTAAGGGGAGGCATATTTAGTCAATTCTCCCACACTGACCAGGCATCTTGGAATTCAGCCTACTAAGTAAGGCAAATACCTAAGAAAGAAGGCAGACTCTCACTGCTTGAGAAGTAAAAATGTAATGTATGAAAGATTCATCCTTAGCTCTCAAATACTCTAAATAGCAATGGAGGGAGCAAGAAGAAAAAAAAAAGAAAAAAAGACAGGTAGAGACCAGTCTATAGGTAATATAACAGATATATATTATATGAATTAAGGCATAGTCGAGTATAGGTACCTTGGTTTGCCACTCCCCTACTCATTAAAGTGAGCTCTTGAGGGATGACATATATCTAGTAACCTACTGTAAATATTTTATTTTGGAGAAAAGTTTTTTTATCTTCTTCACTGAACTCAACCAAAACAATTTTAAATAATTTTACTTTCCTTCAAATTGTTTTTAACTTAAAAAAAAAAACAAAACTGTTCTTGGTATTAAACCTTGTTTACAATTAAGCATTAAAGAATTTGTTATCTACAGAACTGTTGTCGGTCTTTTTTTTTTTTAATTACTAATTGAATTTATAATATCTGTGTAAGATCATTTCAGGTGTTATACTTGATCAATATTGCATTAAAAAAAAAAAAAAAGACAAATGGAGGACTGATAGCAGCTGTCTGTAAAACAGACTAACTTTTAACAAGCTACTGGAGGTAATGACAGACTACATTATTAAAAAACCTGTAGACACAGGAGGGTACAATATTTTGTTAAGCTCTGCATCACCATTTGAACATATCCAATATGATTTCATAAACTGGGAACATGACAAGCCTCCCAGGAAAGACTGTAAATCAATAGCATATTAGCATGATGGGATGGACTAAAGATTAGACAGTCCAAAATCTAATGGAGTCAGTTTTTCATTTAATGAAAAAGAAAAAAAAGTTGCTCTGCTAAATTTTGATTTTAATCTTTGAATTTCATTTCAGTAAGGATAAAAATAAATAAACATTAAAAAGGAAACATATTAGAGTAAAGCAAATCTACTAATTAATCGACGTTTACTAGTCTTTTTAACTGCATTTTGTTTTGTTTTTTTCCATCAAATTCGAAGGATTAAAAAATTCAGCTGCATCCTATAATTACATGTAAACGCGAAACAAGATTTCTATAAAATTTCATAACTTCTAAATAAAGAAATTTAATCCTTGTGCAACTGATCAGAAGTAAAGGAGAATTTAAGGAATTTTCCAAAATTTTTACTATTAAAATCAATATATTTTTAATGAACTGTTTTCTTATTTTCGTCTGAGTAATATTCTCGCATCATTATTATTATATTGCGTGACACTTCCAGGGACTCATCGCAGATACGATTCGATTCCAGTCATCTACTTAATGAGCGTTGTTCTAGACGGTTTTTTTTTGTTGTTGTTCAAAAGAATTATGAGTTTTTTAATGCTTATTTTTGAAATTTGTAAATAAAATGACATGAAGGAATTTAATCCACTTACCAAAGGGGCAGATAAAAATCTAGAATTTCTGATGATACTAAGCACCGTAGTGTCTAGTGTCTCTTGTACGTAATATATAAAACATCATATCCTTTTATTTATTTAGTTTTTTAATGGCCAAAATCAAACTATCAATCTCATGACCAATCAATGATAAGATTTATCTGGAAGTCTTATCTTAAATCACATTGTGCTATATCAATATGAATAAAAGTCCATATTCTTATAACTATGCTCTTCGATAATCAGAAAGCACTAACGAATCCTATGCGTTCATATCATCTAGGATACAAATATTTTACGTGACATTTTCGATGCGATTTATACTTACAATACAAAATCAATGATCTATAATCTTTCAGTATAAATTTATAACATAATTCCTCTTCGGGAAAAAAAAGGCGTTAGCTGATTTTTTTTTTTTTTTATTCATCTTCTTTACTAATCTTAATTTAAGGATTATGAAAGAATGTTGCCTTAGATTAGTTTATCAAGTTTGGAAATTTTCAAATTAACAAAAAAAAAAAAAAAAAAAGTAAAACTTAAAGAAAAATAACAGCTGCTCAATGTATGAAGTACAATGAAGCCTTATACCAGTAACCTAAATTTGTTTTCTTTCTTGGTATGAAACTGACAAATACTATACAGGAAAGAAATTTATTATCAGCGACCTTAATACAATGCTTTTCCTCATGTTCTTCAAATGTTTATGTTCTCTCCCTCCGTCCCTACACCGCTGACCTTCCGCTACGTAACTACCGGTGGCAGATCCCTTTCCCTTCGTCTATGTTGTGTCGTGATATTAATAAAAATAAAAATAATAATAATAAAACGTAAAATACATAAATTTAGTTCTTAAGATGTTTTAAGCTACCTTGTCAGGGCAGTGACGTAGCTAGGGGGGGGGGGGGTGGACGGCGGAGGTGGACGGTCCGCCCCAGGCGGCACTTTTCACGTGAGACACAATTTTATTTTTTGACAATCGTATTTATGTTAACTTAGTAATTTTTATTACTTAATTAATAATTAGTTTTCATGACTATACTAGTGTTTCGATTTATTTCCCTATACGTCATTTTGACTTATTGTGGTAGTTTTGTTGTGTAGAGAGAGAGTTGCGACAAACTCAGGAATCGACCCCGGCAGCAAAGGTTCTAGCTACGTCACTGTGTCAGAGTCAGATCTATACAATATTAGATATATGAGGCAATGCAACTTGCAGAGCCTTATGAATAGAAGGAGTTGGGGGGGGGGGGGTATAATTGAGACATGTAAGTTGCTGAGGGGGTTGTTACCAGCTTAATGTGGACATTTTACATAGAGTAGGCAAGGGTAGAACAACAGATTATCTTTTTGCATGAGAGAGTATGGACCTCCCACAATGAGTCCTTTGACACCATGGAGATCCGATGTCATTAATAAAAAAATTCCAGATAAATAGAATTCCGCTTCAGTAGACTCCAGTTATGCAGAATGACTCGCAGATACGATTCGACTCCAGTCATCTACTTAATGAACGTTGTCCCAAGACCTTTTGTTGTTGTTGTTGTTGTTCAAAAAAGCTTTCAAATTTAGTCGCTCTAGGGCAGGTGCTTCTAGCCTTGTGGCAATATTTCTGATATCATCATGCTAAACTGCTTTAGAAGAACCGGTATACCAGTGGCGGCTCATGGCTTGAAATCGTGGGGGTGCTACAACTTTCGGATTATACATACACACTGTAAGTACAGTGTATACGTGTTTGGATAAGATATCAAAATTATGGTAAAAATTTAAAAAATAAATAAATAAACATGAAAAAATATTGTTTATTATCGATAAAATTATACAGTTTGGTAAATTCAAAATTACTTAAAAATTCTGAGGTCATAATTGTCAATAACCCCAATAATGTTCTAAAATAAAAAACTATAACAAATGTTATGTCTTTAATTTAATGTCCAAATATTTAAAGAGACGGAGTAAACACGATAAGCACTACGAACACTCTACTACTGGCGCAAACTGCATATAAACAACAGTGGAACTGCGCGACGGACAGTGTCGCATTACGCTAATAGCTCGTATCTTACTATGATGTGCATATGTTTGGGCGCGTAGCAATATGACACTGTGGTAAACACGGTGCTGCTAGCGTCCTTCGCCCTCCTAAGTGCTACAAAATGGATTTTTATTATTTTTTATACAAAATAAGAGAATTGTATAGGACTGTTGATGATAAAATTAAATATTACAAGCAAATATACCTCAGTGGCACGGCGCTTGGCCGCACGAAGGAAGACTTGGTTTCGAGTCTAGTCAGCGACTAGAGGAAATTTTTCTAAGCCTTTTTTCGACCGGTTCCCGAGTTAGTCGAACTCTGGCACGGGCAAGCGAGTTTTTTTTTCTCCCGGAAACTCGGGTTTTTCGTCCCGTAAACTCAAGAAAATCGACCGTAAATCCCACATTATTTCACACATTAAATACGAGTGTTAGGGTTAGGGACCACGAGATGACGTCACCTGTAGAGCCATCTCTCTTCACTGCGTGCCACTTAATTAGTGATAGCCTTGGGCCAGCTATCTCTAATTGGATACCAGTGGAGATTGAACTGCCCACTCAGTCTTAAAAAGTTAGATACGGCTAAAAACGGCCTCGCCTACTCCCTGTATAGGAATAAAAGGCGTTAGCTGATTTTTTACTGATATATTTATATATCGAGAAAAATTGGGGGTGCTGCAGTTCAGCAGTGCCTATGCACGAGCCGCCCCTGGGGTATACACAGTGTGCCTTGAAGTAATGAGACAACAATTATTCTAATCGTTGTCTCATTACTTAAAAGAACAAAGAACTATATCTGGAATTGTCAATTACACAAATTCAAAATAATCTCCTTCGAACTTCACACAGTGTTTATAACTGTCGCGCACATGTTCGAAGGCACGGTGGAAATCCTGCGGGAATTTCCTTCAGTGTCTGAGTCACACCGCGTTGGATGTCCTCAACGTAGCTGTAGCGCTCTCCCTTTCAAGGCACACTTCATCTTTGGGAAGAGGAAAAAGTCTGCAGAAGCCAAAACTGTCGAATACCTGGGGGGGGGGGAAGGAATGTTCGATCGCACAACACAGATCGACTTCAAAGCCAGAAGCTGCTTCACAGCCAGTGTACAGTGAGCGGGAGCGTTGTAGTGCAACAGAAACTAATTGTTGTTGCGGAATACTTCTTCCCTGACAAGTCGCATTATCCCTAAATAATATTGACCGTTCATTGTGGTGTCCTCAGGAACAAATTAGCGATGAATAATTCTAGCAACGTCGAAAAAAACAATGACCATTGTCTTGACAAGCGATTTTTGCAACCTGACTTTCTTCTGCCTGGGAGAAAACGTTCCATGTTCTGGCGTTTCGTTTTCGGATCAAACTGAAAACACCAACTCTCATCACTGGTGACAATTCTTTGCAACACATCACGATCTTGATCGACTGCATGCATAAAATTTTGACAACATGCAACCCAGTTCTCTCTCTCTGTTCGTGTGTCAAAGTGTGTGGAGCGAAGCCTCGAAAATATCATCCTCTTGTGCAAATCTCTTTCTAAGACTAATCTGGCCGTTTCCCCTTCCGACACCTAACTGTCCGGTGAGTAGCCTAATGTTATTCGCCTGTCATTGGCAACAATTTCCCTACCTTGCGTGACATTTTCATTTGTCCATGCAGAAACTGGTCATCCGCAGCGAAGTCCATCCTCTAATGACTCCTTCCCCCTCTTTAAATGTTGAAAAACAGCAGAACACCTGTGCAGGGCTCAGAAATTCATCGCGGTAAACTTTTTTTTGTATCTTGGTACACTTCTGTAGCAGTTTTTCCTAATTTACAGTAACATTTTATTGCAGCTCTTTGCTCCATGATGCAACTTCTGACACGCTCCACTTTCGCACTCGTTTCATCGCTTGCCATATAAAACTCTTGCGTCACCCGACTGGAAAATTGCATTTGTCGACTACAATACACTCTGGCGGTCGAATTACTTTTATTCAAAGGGCTGTCCTATAAAAAAAATCAATATCATTACTTAAGTCACACTGTTTAATTTCGATTCTAGTCACAGACGAAAGAAACTCCACATTTAGGTCGCTCTATGGTACAGGCGTTTTTTTTTTGTGTGTATGTGTGTGTGTGTGTGTGTGTGTGTGTGCTTCCGGATACTCAAATTTTTAACTTTACATCTCGGGCTCTCTCTCTCTCTCTCTCTCTCCCCCGATGCCTCGTAAATAAGAGCTATAGACAGCCTGCCTATTAATTTCCAAAAGTTAGGGCTAAACGAGGAAAGAAAGGCTTTAAACAATTTATTATTATTATTATTATTATTATTATTATTATTATTATTATTATTATTATTATTATAAAAAATCACTTAACGCCTTTTATTTCCATATAAGTAGTGGACGTCTTTTAACCTATTATTATTATTATTATTATTATTATTATTATTATGTTGATGAAAAGAACAGAAGATTTGATTAATTGATTTCTATTATTGTAATTTTAATAATTTCTATAATGTCAAAAGATTAATGTAATTGGATTCCGTTTGTATTTAGCATATTTACTGTTTTAAATGTTGTTTAAGATTTTTTTAAATATTAAATTTCTCTGGTGTTTCTAATTAGTAAAATTCAAAATGTTCTTTAAAAATGCTTCAGCATTATGATATGAGATATATATATATATATATATTTTTTTTTTGATGAAAAGACAACAGAAGATTTGATGAAGATTAGGGGAAAATACTAAGGAAAGTGATCGGAGTTTACCCCACCTTTACCACGAGTTGCCTCAGACTTGCACTACGTGCAGGCGCAAACTTGACTTACTTGCCTGTTTACTTACTTGGGAAAAAGGATTAAAACTAGCTAATAAAATTGCTTGTATCTTTAATATACTATATACCCAAGGTAAAAAACTCTCTACATCTTACTGTCATCCTGAGATTTTTATTTAATAAGGTCAAAGCACCTTGTTCGAACTTGTTTTGGTAAAATTTATAAGTTCTGCATTACTTCAATCTTGGCATTTTTAAGTCTGGCTCCCACTGACGAGACCTCAATAAATATCGAAACAGGTCTAGGTAGTGGCTGTTGCCTTTAATGCACAGCATCATACATCTCTGCAAGGGGATGTGCTTTGCATTAGGGGAAAATATTAAGGAAAGTGATCGGAGCGTACTCCACCTTTACCACGAGTTGCTTCAAACTTGCATACGTGCAGGCGTAAACTTGACTTAATTGTCTGTTTGCTTACTTGGGAAAAAAGGATTAAAACCTAGCCTATAAAATTGCTTGGTATCTTTAACACTTTCATTGTCAAGCTGAAAATTGGAATTTCGTGTGGTGGCCAAATTTTTTTATTTAGTTAGCGACGTCCGCGCGATATCGCGTGATCGGCAATGAACGTGTTAACATACTATATACCCAAGGTAAAAAACTATATATGTATATATCAAAGGCGTAGTTAGGGTGGGGCCGTCCGCCCCGGGCGACACTTTGAACCTTTTTGAATTTTTGCAGTTAATTCTAAAATACAGTCTCTAGAACTCATTTCGAAAAATTTCCTCACAATTGCTGTAAGTGTTGCTAGTTGTGAGAGTAGTTTTTCTAAATAAAATTGATTAAGAATTACCTACATTACTATGAAATAGACTTCGCCAATGTCATCGATGATTTTGCTAACAGAAAAGAAAGAAAAATAACATTTTAGAATGTTGAAATTAAAGTTTTACTTCAAAAAGTAAATACGTCGTTTTGACTTTTTGGTATGTATTGAGAGGGGCGGCAAACTCAGGGACCGAAGTCAGGGACAAAAGCTCTAGCTACACCACTGATATATATATATATATATATTAGAATTTATATTTAGTCGGTTAAAATTATATGAAAATTAATAAAGTTTACATGACTAAACACCGAGAATAATAAAGAAAAGGGTTTAATAGGGGAACACTATTAGTTTCGTTGATAAAACAACTTCTTTGTACCTGGACACCTGAAGAAGTTGTTTTATCAATGAAACTACTAGTGTTCCTATTAAACCCCTTTCTTTATTATTCTCGGTGTTTAGTCATTTAAACTTTATTAATTTCATATATATATATATAGTTTAACTGATGAAATTCATTTATTGTCTAAATGCTTTCAACTACTACTAACTGGTAACCTATAATTCCTGATATTCAACTAGAATATTTTTAAACAAAATGTTAAAATAAAGACATATATTATGAAACACATTTACAGAAAATAAAATATTCCACAAGCTTCTTTGGTTATTTAAGAGCAGTTACTCCCCTTTCCCTTCTCGATGTACCCTAATAACAAGTAGATAGGTTGCATGCACTGCTAAACATGTACAAAATTTATTTTAAAAAAAAAGGAGGGGGGTCCTTAGTCAACCTACCGTTCAAATGTATTATAAGTTTACTAATAACCTTTCGTGGGTGAGAGCCACATTGATACCGCTGCCAGATTGGTCATTGGCTTGTATACAAAGAAATTGTCAACCCTGCCAATGCAGGAATTATTATTAAACTTCGTCAAAATACAGTACATATTTAACAAAGTATTTAGATTATACAAAATACACATTAAAAGAGTAAAAGGGATTGTAAAATGCAAAATAATTCCTGTTCAAATATTGTTTCTGTCAACACAGAAACAATATTTGCTAGATAGATGAGATAATGCATTTTCCCCCTTTTCACTTTAGCTCATAGCCGTTGACCATAGTTACAAACAAATCCTCCCCTTTGCTAATCACAGAACTTATTCACAGTCAGACTGAAATGGCAACTTAGTAAGTCAAATGAAGACTGAAATTAGTTTTTTGTTCGTTTGTATGTTGTTTCGGTATAATAATCTGGAAAGTGAATGTTGTAGTTTGATTAGTTGCTATATCGGTTTCACAGTAAGTAATTTACGTACAGGTAGCTCAAAGTGTCACCCTATTGGCACAAAGTCAAATTTTAAGAGAATGAGTGAAACTAAAAGAAAACAAAAGATACCTATTGGCTTGTTTCCAGGAATAAAAAATAACAAACATTGAAAGTCTAAGTTCAGCGTTCCTGAAGCTTTTTTTGGGGGGGGGGGGGAGAACACTTCAGTTTAGGGAAAACTTATGGAACAATCATAACATTCATTACAGAGATTTATTTTGTTTTACGAAGACAAACAAAATTAAAAATAATAAAAATAAATAAAAATAAACAATATATATATAATAAAAACAAATAAATATTCAACAACTAAAGGGATTGTTATAAAACATGACTTCAAGATGAAATATATTCAAATCACCAACAAATAAAAAAATATTTTATTTAACAAAACGAACAAACTAAAGAAAATCGACCGTCGAACCCACACTATTTCAGCCTATAATATATCCAATTAGGGGCTACGACATGGCAGCACTTGTTTATCAGTCTCTTCATCGGTTACCGCTAATAATTAGTGATAGTCTTCAGCCAGCTATCTCTGATTGGCTACCAGTGAAGGCTGAACTGTCCACTCAGTCTCCAAAAGTGTTAGAAAGGGATAAGATGGCTTCGTATACTTCCTATAAGGTAATAAATTGGGTTAGCTGATTTATTATTATTTTTTCCATATTCGATTCAGTGACTGTCCTTATTACAAGAATCATTAGGGGTAGCAAATCTGACCTGCTCTGTCTATAAGTTGAATATTATTGATATTCAACAGAGGTATTTCTGCAAGTGCTAAATCGAACTAATAAAAAATCCTCCTCCTGTGTTCAAGTGCAAGTCGCACTGTTCAACTCATTTCGACGATGGACCATAATTCTTTCTTACGTTGTTTAAAGCATCTATGAAGAATTCAGCAAATCGAACGAGAGAGAGAGAGAGAAGGGAAATGTATCGACTTAGCGATTTCAATCAGAGATGGAATATATACACTGAATGGCCACTTTATTAGGATCAGCATTTCATTGGTAGTGGTACCCTACTCCACTTTTGCTTTAAGAACGGCCTGTATTCTGTGTGGCTTGGATTCAACTATCTAAAACGTTCCTCCAGGATGTTTGTTCGGGCTTTCACAATGGCATCGAAAAACTGTTGCAAATTGGATGGTGGCATGCAACTACTGCTGACCACTGAAGTAAAGGAAACTCTGTGTTATGTTCCCTTTAAACATTTCAACCCATTATGCACTTTGTGACATGATGCTTTGTCTTGATAAAAGTATCCATTTGACAATAAGTAAACTCCAGCCAAGAATGGGTGAACATGATCAGCGACGATACTAAGATATTAAGATAGACTGCAGCATTCAGACGGTGTTCAACTGGCATCAGATGAACTAAATTGTGCCAAAAAAAAAACATTCTCCCCATTATTACAACCCTGATAACAACCTGAGCTGTTGCTACTTGGTCGGACGTGTCCATGGCTAGTTCTGCCATCAGCATGATACTGTACTGGGGCTCAAACCAAGCTGGGGATCATCCGAACAGATGGCATTTTTCTAGTCATTAGCTGTCCAGTGTTGGTGATCACATATCCGTTGAAGCCGCATCTTTCTGTTCTAAGTTGAGAGCACTGGGACTTGGGATGGTTGTCCTGTACTCTATACGTGACTATGTGCAATGATGTGTTTTCCGAGATAATGTTCCCACTATTGTACTTGAGCTTTGAATGGACTGGTTTGGGCTCTCTGCAAGTTTCACAATCCATTCTTCTCTGACCTCGTGCATCAATCAGCTATTTCGTTCACAGGACTGCTGTTGGCTTAAAGTTGTCTTGTTAAAAAACCCTCCTGGTACACCCCTGAATACTGCTATGCGTGAAAAACTGAGAGGGATAGACATTTGGGAGATAATAACACCAGTTAGTATCTCCCAAATTGTTGGTGACAGCACTTCACTTCTGTCACCAACAATCACACCATGCTCAAAGTCACTTTAGTCAAACCTTTTGCCCATTTTGATGCATTAAACACCCCCCCCACACACACACACTGAAAAACAGAACCGTCAAATGCCTGTTTCCCTTATTATTATTATTACGTGACACCTCCACGGAGTCCAAAGACTCATCGAGGGAGGGCACCACTCTGTCTCCACTACTCAATCCACTAACTACAATGAACCGCAACTACATCATCGCCATCTACCGACCACCACTATTATTTTCATAGACAATCACAAACATTCATGCCCATGACGAGATTCGAACCCGAACCTTTCAGCTGGAGAGCAGATACACTAACCACTCGGCCAACTAGGCTGGTATTGTAACTTTTCAAGTGCCAGGAGTTAAGCAGAAGAGATGTACTGTTTAGAACAATAAAGAATACCAAGCTTTTTCTTGGAGGAAGACACTACAGCCTGATGTGCTTGTGCCAGGATCGGCTGAATGTGAAAGTTATCCCAATAAGAGAGAACTGATCCTGGTCTCCAAAAAAAATGAGACATGATCTTCCAAGATATCAGACATTTTGTTCTTTCTTTTGGAATATAAATATAATGCTTGGGTGGAATTGAAATTCACAATGTTATCCTAACTCTGCTTGATAAGAGCAAAGAGATTGGGTTTAAGGATTAAAGATCTTGAAGCATGAATTAACCGAGCATTACAAGATTTTAAAAAAGAGCTGAGGGTACTGTAACAGAGAAAATATACAGGTTAACTAACAGAATTTGAGTTTAATAAACTTACTGTCTAATGTAATAAAAATTGTATAAAATTTATTCAAAATTCAGTTTACTTCAACCATATCTGTGGCACAAGCTAATATAAGCATTGATTTGATTCATTATTTTGATTCATCTTTTCACTGTTAACAGTATCTCCCTGACAATGTCCATGTAAATATGTTGGAGTTTTTGAATGAATTCTATATAATTCTTGTTACGTGCCTAAGCCATCAAAGTTACTTTACTTACAGGTTAACTATGATAGACTTCATGAGCAAATCTTAAAAAGTGGACAAATATTTAAAACTATAAATATTTGGAAACTTTCTAGAAAGGAAGTTTCGATCTGAATAAAGATTTCAGTGGATAAAAACTTTAACAGCGTAATAGTCCACTTTGGACAAGTGAGATTCTTTTGATTAAAAGACGGTACTTTTCGTCTATTTTGATTTATGCAATAGAGACATAACTAGAATACAAGCAAATGAAAATGAGTTTTGCAGACAATGTCAGCAAAAACAAAGACAGAATAACAAAAATCAACATTACCTATGGTTCGAAACTGGAAGATGTTGAAATGGTTTGGCCATCTGCATGACCTGACAGCATATCAAAATAGCTACTGGTGGAAGTGATGTGATGAGGGTGAAATTATAGAATGCAAACTTCGCTAGAAGAATTACAAAGATATCTTGACAGGAGCCAAGCACTATACATCATTATTAATGAATAGGCTTCTCCAATGATTCCAAATACCCCTCATGTCGGCAGCACATTATCCTATATTTGATTACCATACTCTTGAAGTGGAGACTTATTGTTTCCTTTATTCTTATTGAAAAAAATTTTGATACATGACAAAACTCTTTTGGCAATTACCATTTTGTCTCCTTGTGTTCACCTATTAATACTGTCGCATACAAAACCTTCAGTCGACCGGCACAGGATGTACCACAGAGACCAGACACCAATGAACTTCCTTGTCTCGAGATCCTCTTTACCAGTCACGTCTCCAAGAAACCAATACAGTCAAATATTTGCACAGATCATATCAGACTTATAAAGAGGGGGGGGGCAACAATAACTTCCTTACCTTTTGAGTTTTTTTATTATCCAGGTAAACATTCAAAATTCTCAAAACAAAAACCACTTTCATTTGCACTACTTTATGAAACAGAGCCAATTTTCATAATTCACGTTTTGAATGCATTTCTTAATTACAGTTTCGGTATATAAAAAAATACACTCTAAAATATTGTCTTAATTAAGCATTTTATATAGATATACAGAAAACGCAGAACATTACTGAATTCATTTAATAATAATATCAGGATTACTCAGATATTAAAACGATTAAATTCAACAGCTAAACAATTACCATATTTTCTCTAAAGAATCAATTACGAAAACACAACTAACCTCGTTCACATTATTTAAATAGCAAACTGGGGGGGGGGGGGGCATATTCCTAATAAAGTGACCACTCAGGGAATATATCTTAGGTTGCTAAAAGGCTACTGAGAAAGTCAGTCGGCTTAGATTAAAATAAAAATAGCGGGATAGCAGATCCTTTCTTCGCGAATACTGCTACATGTGGCTTTGAGCAACCGGGTTCGATTAAAGGCCGAATTGTAAAGGAAGGCGAAGAAGTTAAATGTGGAAGTGTCACACGGCAACTAGTATTTGTTATTGCATTTTATTAAAAGTTAATTTTATTTAAATGTTAATATTTTATTAAAAGTTAATTTTATTAAAATATTAAAATTTAATTTTATTAAAAATTTATTGTAATATTCTTATTCGTGTATACTACGAATACTTTTACTTATTTATCACAGATGTCTTATTCTAATTAAATAAGTATTTGACAAAGAGAAAAAAAAAAAAAAAAGAAAAGTTATTCTGTTTATCATTGTCGAATACAACAATTTTTGTATAACAGTGAGATAATTTTAAAAAGATATCTCTTCAGTTAGTCATTATCCGTGAACATGGTTGACAGATCTCGTTTTGCTAAAAGCCGCCTACAGTTTCGATGGTGAACGTACATTGTGATATAAATACTGTATACTATTATGGAAATGTATGGCTATGAAGAGTTTTTTAAATTATTACTTTCATAATATAAATAAATTAACTATATAAATAAAGGATTAAAAAAAGTTTTAATCGTTTTTTTTTTTCAAGTAAGCAAACAGACAAGTAAGTCACGTTTGCGCCTGCACGCAGTGCAAGTGAGGCAACTCATGGTAAAGGTGGAGTAAGCTCCGGTCACTTTCCTTAGTATTATCCCCTAATGCAAAGCACATCCCCTTACGGAGATGTATGATGCTATGCATTAAAGGCAAGGGCCAGACCGATTTCGACCTTTATTGAGGTCTTATGAGTGGGAGCCAGATCATAAAAATGCCAAGGGTAAAGTAATGCAGAACTTATAAATTTTACCTAAACAAGTTGCCACAAGGTGCTTTGACCTTATTAAATAAAAATCTCCGGATGAGAGTAAGATGTAGAAAGTTTTTTTAACTTGGGTATACTGTGTCAAAGATACCAAGCAATTTTATAATCTAGGTTTTAATCCTTTTTTTTTTCCCCAAGTAAGTAAACAGACAAATAAGTCAAGTTTGCGGCTGCACGTACTTGAAGAAAAAAGGATTAACACCCCAAGTTAAAAAACTTTCTACATATATATATATATATATATATATATATTTACCGATGAACTAAATGCGCAAAACATATTTCAAATTCTCATGAGAAATACTAAGTTATGAACCGACTCATACTGTAGAGAAAAAACAAAATCTTCTTTCTCTACAATACCAGGGGATTACTGCTGAACAATATTCGGAATAAATAATAAATAATCCAATCGCTTTTAATGAGAATATTACTTAGTACCAGCCAAAGAATTACATACCGGCCACTGAATTAGAAACCTTTATAGATATGTACGCAGGGCCGTCGCCAGATTAGATCGCGCCCTTAGACAAACAATTAAATATCGCCCCTGATGGATTATAAGACAAAAATATAACAAAATCTCCAATTGTTATTTTTTTATTACAAGAGAAACATTAATACAAAACGATTATATAATAATATTAATTAAATGTTTGCTCTACGGGGATATCGCACAATAAAACTGTCTATAACCTCTTCTAAATTTAAATTATAAGCTATGTTCGCCTCTCACCAATCTTTCCTGGGTCATTGCTGTTCGCAAATAACTTTTAATCAGTTTAAGCTTGGAAAAAACTTCTTTCCGCATTGCTACGCTAACAGGAATTGTTAGCATAGATGGAGATTACCACAGTATGGCTGAACGAGCGCCCTTATTAAGCCGCGCAATGAGGCACGCTGTCTCTATGCTACACCCTGTCGACGGTACTGGATGTACGTAAACGTCGCTTATGCAGCGTGTATGCAAACTACTTGGTCACTTGCGTCACCTCTAGGCAAATGTTTAAGAATGCTGCTGTTAGTAATGGTCAACAGTGTTGATCACAGTAGGAAAAACAGAGTCTTTCAGAGGTCTATAAAGGGCTTATTGTGAATACCCTTCTGGCTGGAGCCAAGATTTTGAAAATAGCAGAGCTGACAGGTTTCTCAAAAAGTAAGATATCCCGGGTATTTAACCAGTGTAAAAATAACCCACCATGCTTGTCTAAGACGCGTAACTGTGGTCCTAAAAGAGTCTGTCAGAAAGGAGATCGCCATCGTCTGAGGAAACTTTTGTACAGAAAGAGAGCACACTGTATGCAGCAACTGTCAGAATAATTTAATGAAGACTGTTCCCGACCGTATTTCGCCGAACTATGTGCAGAGAATTGAAAAAGATGGCCACCAACAGTTGCATACCTATACGGAAACTACTGATTTCTGCGAAAAACCGTAAAGTGCGTCTACAGTGGTGTCAGGACCACCGTGACTGGACACTGGAAGACTGAAAAAAAAAGTCATGTTGTCCGAAGAGTCACGATACACCTTGTTCTTTACCGGCAGTAGGCAGGGAGTTTGGCGGGAGTCCCATAAGCAATAAACCCAACTTGCCATATAAACATAACTCAAGGTTCTGGAGGTGGTGGCATGGTGTTCTTTTGGTAGAGAACGGATCCACTGATATTGCTAGAAGGTCAGTTGTCCTCCAAGGAATATCTGAAAATTGTTGCCGATCAAGTCCGTCCTGCAATGGTCAATTTTTATCCAGCTGATTACGGTTGTTTTATGGAAAACAATGCTACTGTCCATCGTGAATTGTTCAGTAGTGGTTTAGATAGCATGACAGCAACTTCCACCATCTTTCTTGGCTATCACCCATTGAGAATGTATGATACATGTTAGAAAAATATATCAGGCAGTAATGTCCTCTTCCATCAAATCTGAGCAAGTTAAAAGACTGTCTGTTGAACCACTAGTATGTTGTAGACGTAGATGCAATCTAACACCTTGTGGAATCTATGACAAATCGCCTACGTGCTGTAATACGCTCTAAAGGACGTCCAACATGGACATCCTTTAGCTCGAATAAATAAATAAATAAATAAAATAAATGTTAAATTAAATAAGGGTTAAGTAAAAATTTCCAATTCAGTGGCTAGTATGTGTATGCTGTTTTATAAGTGACATATATATAAGATATAAAGAATATAAATATAAGTTGGAAGCACTCCTCACTCTTCCCAACAAAAAACTGCTTAACTTCCAAATGATAAACATACATCATGATTGTGCTAAAGTGATATGATTGTTCGCACTTTCTGTCAAGTAATTCTTGTATCATAGAGGCAGCAGAACAAATGGAATTTTCTTAAGAAGTAGAAGAAAAGCTACTCACTTCCCAGAGACAGCATTGGTGTAGTCTATGGATAGCTAAGGAATCGATGTTTTAAGGTTTACACTAAAAGAAAAACGAGAATTGGGGGGGGGGGAGAATCAGTAGAATTGTTAGCCATACTGGTTATCTTAAAAACTACTATCGAAAGCCAGGTTAGCAGTTATTGTTATCAGCAGTTTGAGATCATGACTGGAAATAGCATGTGTGGAGAGATATCAGTTGTTTTACTATGTCATGCTAGATATCAATTGGGTTACAGTGCATTGGCAGATATCTGCCGTTTTCGTTTGGCTTATCTGCTATCCTGAACTTCTTTATCAAGGTTTATTGCTTAGTGAAAGTTCACAACTATTTATCAGCGAGTGTTATGTAAGGGTTCTTCAGAGGAAAGGACAAACAAACAAAAAATATAGTTTTTCGCAAATGATCATTTTATAAAGAAACTGTTTGAAGTAGGACTGTTTGGTTAATCTCTTTTTTCTGTGGTCAACAACTGGTATCAATGATAAACACAATATCTAAATTTAAAGATATTGATAAAACTATATCCTCTATGGGAGCAAATCTCAGATTTGCTCACAGTGAATTTTGTTATCACTTAGGGTAATTTAGGGTATTTGACTACCTAATCAATGAATTATTTATCAAAAGTAAATGCACAAGGCCATAAATTTATAGAAGTGTTTTTCTTTTTCCTTAAATAAATAGACTGGTTTAATATATAATTATCTTTTTTATGACTGCCACAGTAAGTAACTAGAGATTTTATTACCATTTTATTTATTTTGTATGTTTGATTTCTGTTTTTACATAATCCAGACACCCTATTGGAGAGAGAGACTAAACATGGAACTTTTAAAAGGCACTTTAAGTCTGCAATAGGGTAGGTAGTTTCAAAGCGAGCGAGGAAATTCTTCTCCCACCTAAAGACAATCACAAACATCCATGTCTAAGGAGGGGGGGGGTATTTATCTTACTTAGTAGTTATCTTACCCATTCTCCATTCCAACAGAAACCTGTTGGAATGGAGAATGGGTAAGATAACTACTCAGCCAACCGGGCCGGCAAGTTCTATATCTTCGACAAAATGACTTCTTTTTTTGTTTGTTTTTTTTATGTAAATCCTACCCACAAAAAACTCCATAAAGTTACATTTGAGATGCATTTGCGCCGCGAGTGGAGTTGAGTGAGGATTAAATAATCCATAATGCTCGATGAGTCAAACTATGGACTTTCTCAGACCTTTCAGGCCATCATAAAGGAAGATATTCCCACATCAGACAAGAAATTCATGTATGACCAGAGGTAATATATGCTACACTTCATATAACACAGTGACCATCAAATATGTCTGTCTACTCATAATATATTAAAAATCAAAGTAGATATTACTTCGATATTACCAATGTCTCTTGTTCTAGTGGAAACCAGTAAACAATATCGAGCCGAGAAAAATCATTTGTGACCAGGATATACAACCAGAACCATTATGACGGAAGGCATCAACGGGACAATGCCACCATTAGAAAAAATTCGGCCACTCGCAACGCTGCAAGGCCGATTTCCACTGCTTTAAATGCATAATAAACCACTCAACGCTTTTTGCAAAAAAAAAAAAAAAAAAAATCAAAAAATAGAGTCAGCTGTGAGATCACATCCTACCAACTACAAAGGGTGCAAGCAATATTTGGCCACCCAAATATCAGCAAAGAAAACCAATGAGCTTTAACAACAACAACTGCACTTACACTCACAACAAATGCTGATGCCACTCCACCCCAAGGTTACAACAAACCACCCAAGGAACGCGCCTCGAACATACAGATGGAGGGGGGGATTCAAACCACAAGTAAAAGCCGAATCTTAGCGCCTAACCAAATTCAGCAAAGCTTCAATAGTAGCAGCCACTAAGTACGAAATGGTTATCGAGTTCTATAAAGGAAATCCTATCGAGGACTATACAAACAACTTTGTGAGACATACACAAACAATCCTTACTGTACTAGTCGATGGTTAAAAAATGTGGAAGGCCACCTTTCTACAGACTGCGTTCTGGAATGCCCATGGTCTAGGAAGCAAAATGCGCGAACTACAAGAATTTATAAAACGTTACAGTGCTAAGGTAATCCTTGTAAACATAAACAAAAGGCACACCTCCTACCAGTCGACAACCTAAGACTCAAGTTCTATGTTATATACACCTCAAAGACAGGCCTAAAGCCAGGGATGGCGGCAGGGCTGTCTTTGTCAAGCTCAATACAGAACAAAATGAAATTATAAATCCTGCCACTACCAACGTAGAAATTACGGAAATAGAGGTCCAAACCACAAATGCGGATCCAGTAAAAAAATATACTGTGTTTATAACAACATCAAAATATCCCAGAACGGATTCCAACTGTGAGCTAGACAAAATGCACCACACTTCATGAATTTGTTGGTCCAGTTCGACTCATTAACTCAAAGGAGAAAACCACCAGTCGACTTCCGGATGAGATTAAATAACTGATTTGTGAAAAGAATACAGTCATCCATCAATACCAGATAACGCTGGCTCTAGAATATTGAAAAACGCTCAAGAGGGCTACGATGGAAGAAACAATCGAAATCAACAATGGCGCCTGGTTCTCCTTAAACACAGAGAACCAGGCGCTCTGGAAAATGGCCAACGCTCTACGCACAGACTGTGAACTCTTCATAACCAATCCATGGTGAAAGGGGTTAGGTTTACCATGAGGTAGGAAAAGTTGAAGCTTTTGCCGACAAAAGCACTGCTGTGCTGTTACATGAAGATGATTGTCCCTGGTGAGCGAAGTGTTCATATTTGGCAACTCCATCCCATGGCAATCAGTGGCCAAATATTTAATGTGCAGATAAATAAAGATTCACGACTCATCAGTCATGTGTGTGTGTGTGTGCTGAAAAGAGCAAATAAACTATATCCATTACTGAACCGTCGTAGCTGGCTAAGCACGGAATTTAAACTGCTTGAATACAAGATGCTGATCGGGCTGGTCGCAATGTGGGGCTCACCCATGCGGAGTCACGCGGCGAATTCACATGTTAGTAATTACAGATAATTCAAAACAAATGTTTTGAATAGCGTTCAATGCGCCATAGTTTGTAAAAAACGTACAGCTTCATCGAGAAGCCGGTATCCCTGAGACTAAAACTTTCCTACATGAAACGGCTGCAAAAGTCTTTGCAGATATTGCCATCCTACCTTAACCTATTATTTCACCAAACCTTAAACTATAGTGAACATTATTCTGCTAAGCACAAACCTCCCCACATCTGAACAGGTAAGCTTTATAAAACCACTGCCAGAAGCTCAAAATGGGCGAAAAGGCTCAACAATATCCCAATAATATTCTACTTTCCTGCTGACCCTGGGTATGCAGTCTGATACTCCTTATCTCAAACTCCAACCAATGTCCACGCACCCTGACATTTTTTTCCTTGTAGCTTCTTATGTCATGGCACTGCTCCAAGCTGCCGCCTAAGGTTGTCATAAACGTCAGCATTATAGTTCCACATAAACCTTTTCTTGACTAAGAATGCCACATGTTGAGCAATCTCCCTGCATGGTTACTTTCTCGAATCAGAGGCAGAGTTGCTACTGTAGTTACAGATAGATCTTCTGATGCTACACATACCGGTCATTGAATTAGAAACTTTTATTTAATACAGTGTTGGACCTCCTTAAGTCCGAATTACAGCACATATGCAGTTTGGCATAGATTCCACAAGGTGATTATATCTACATCTACAATATTACAGTCCTTGATCAGACGGTCCTTTAACTGGCTCAGATTTGGCAGAAGAATACTTTACTACAGGTTGTATTTTTCTAACATGTCCCATACATTTTTAATGGAGTTCAGATCTGGGCTTTGTAGTGACGACTGCGAGATAGTGAAAATTGCTGCCATGCTTGCTGGACCACTACTGAACAATTCTCGATATAGAGTAGCATTGTCTTCCATGAAACAACCCTAATATGCTGGATAAAAAGTCAACATTGAAGGATGGACTTGATCAGCAACAATTTTCAGATATTTCCTTGGAGGACACTTGACCTTCCAGCAATAACAGTGGACTCGTGCTCTACCAAAAGAATATACCCCACACTATACCACCACCTCCAAAACCCAAACATGCAATTTGGGTTCATTGCTTCATGGGGTTCCCGCCAAACTCCCTGCCTATCGCCGGTAAAGAACAAAGTGTATCATGACTCTTCGGACCGCATGACTTTTTTCCAATCTTCTAGTGTCCAGCCATGGTGGTCCTGACACCATTGTAGGCGAACTTTCCTGTTCCAAAATAATTGGAATTCATGTCTATATACCTGTGCTATAACAAGCATACGTCCCTTGGAATAATTCTATCGTGGACCATGATTTCCCAAATGATTTTGATTGGAATATTTCTAGTCTTTTTCATACATATTTTAATTTGTTGTTAAAAAGCAGAAATCACATTTGTGTTTTCAACAAATCCATTGAGAAAATTACAGCGAAGATGATGGAAGTTGCCATGCAACTGTTAATTTTCAAACACGTGCAGACATTGTGTGTGTGTGTGTGTGTGTGTGTGTGTGTGTGTGTGTGTGTGTGTGTGTGTGTGTGTGTGTGTGTGTGTGTGTGTGTGTGTGTGTGTGTGAGAGAGAGAGAGAGAGAGAGAGAGAGAGAGAGAGAGAGAGAGAGAGAAAGAAAGAGGTTCAAGAATTCATGAACAACGAAATAGAAATAGAAATAGCAAATTCAATGTTCATCCGTTAATGTGGAAATACTGTACAACAAGGCACATCATTATTAAATTGTGCATTGTTTTCGTGTATAAATTGAGATCTACAAAAGGATCTCTTTTTACTATATCGTTTTTAAACATTGTTACTTGTTTAACGGCAATGACAACCATGAGGCTCCTGTCCATTCACCCTTCCATCGATCCATAAGAGGTGGTTGTTGATGGTGGAAAGTAGTTCTCGTTGTGCGGAAGTGAGTAACGTGGATTTTAGCAAGTCGAAAGACATCACTTTTCTCTGCCAGACGATAGGCGTAGAACTGCAATGACATCACTGTGAGGAGCTGCTATCAATTTACCTTCCATCCACCCATAAGTAGTGGTTGGCAATTCTCGTAGGTAAGAAGTGAGTAAAGCAGTTAATCAGTGTTTTAGAAGGTACCAGTTTTACTGCCGAACACAAGGCGGATAACGTCACTTTCTAAACGATGTTAATTTTTTTTACACCACTGACATCACTGTGAGGATCTCCTACATGTTCACCTTCCATCCATCCATTAGTGGTGGTTTTGGTAATGGTAGAAGCAGTTCTCATATGGTAGAAGTGAGTACAAATAGGTAACCAGTGTTTTAGTAGGTAGGCATATGAGTGGAACACATGGGTGGTTGGTTGGTTGGGAAATACCAGTAATGGCGGCGGCCGATTACGTGGGTGGTAGGTGTGGGAAGTTCCAAATTTATTGGTGGAGGCTAAGGTTTCTGAGCCTTTGCTATTATTCTTTACAGGGCTCGAGACATCTTTTTGGAAGTGATTTGAATTCAGACTCTACAATTTTTGTCTATGAGAATTATTTTTAAGTACGTTTGCTATTTATTATTTATTATATTTTGATAAAATGCGTCGATAACTGCTCAATAAGTGGAATGATTATGGCAGAGTAAATTTTCAACTGAATTTTTGTGTCCATACTTCACTGTCTTTATAGCCAAGAGAATGTTTTTTTTTTTTTTTTTTTGAAAGTTATTCCAACTCCTGCATTTATAAGTCCACAATATTTCGAGTATCCGTTCACGAACATTATTTCGGGCACACGAACCTAAGTTGCAATTCTCGGATCTCGGATATGAATGGACAGTATTACTGAAATACTTTTTGTTTCCAATACTGGTCTATTCATGCATAGTAAGACGAAAACGGTGATTTACGATTTTTTTTTTTTTGTTCATAGAAGTCAAAAATTAATTTTAAGATGTCTGACTGGTTATTTGGTAATACATAATTCTGTTTGCAAATTGATTCGCGTATTAAAAAACTATTGGTAGTTGTTCGAATTGAAATACCATCTTCGAAGTGAAAAAAAAATCAGCTAACGCCTTTTATTCCCATATAGGGAGTAGGCGAGGCCGTTTTAGTCCTATCCAACTTTTGGAGACTGAGTGGGCAGCTCATTCTCCACTGGTAGCCAATCAGAGATAGCTGACCCAAGGCTATCACTAATTAACCAGCACGCAGTGAAGACGGCTAACAAGTGCTGCCATCTCCTGGTCCCTAACAACACGGTATTTTTCATGTCTGAAAATAGTGTGGGTTCGACGGCCGGTTTTCGTGAGTTTATGGGAGAAAAAACCTCTTTTCCGTACCAGAGATCGATTAACTCTCTTTGGGCTAATTCCACAGTGGAAGTAGTTGTTCTTAGAGGGAACTTGGCATAATTCGGGTCTTCTTTTTAAGTAGCTTCTCCAATTTGGAGGTTAGCAATCGTCTGCCACCCTTTTGATCTCGTAACAGCGCTTGTTACCTATTCACATTTTTGCATCATCAATCCAAGGTTCTTGGTCTACTCGGAGAATTTCTTCCCTCTAATTTTCCCTCCAGTATTTGCAAAGACGTTTCCTTGCCGATCCTCTTAATATGTAATGTGATATATATGATAAGTAGGTTAGCAGGTGAATATGTACCAGTTTGACTCGCGGAGGAGTATGAAAATGGCAGGCAAAAATGGCACTTTATAAGTGATGTTTCCCGTCTTAAAGCTGTCACAGCACTATCAGTAATCATCCAAGGACAATGGTGTTATTATGAAGCATTATGCTTAGTGAGGGAAATGTGTGAAGGAAAGGAATTGAGTTTTAGCAAATGAGATGGCATCAGTTTTACTGGAGATCAGTCTTCTATGTTTAACTTTCATCGAAATTAGCACTCTCATCTCGTAACTTGAATTCATAGTAACTCGTATTTAGGCTGATTTAAATTTGCTTAAATATTAACTATACGATACAAACTACAACAGAATATAAAGGACAACAAAATTAAAACTTGTGCAATGTTTTTTTTTTCATTTTATTTTTTATAATACAAAGTTGTCACAGTACAGTATATAATCGTTTCCTTTTTTAACTCCTTAACTTACAAAGACGTCTGTGACACGTCTTTTGTTTATTGCACCAAAATTGATTTTGAATTTTGGTTTCACATATAAATACAACCGAATATAGACGCTAGACAATCTTGTGCCTATTTTCCTTTCAGCCGAGAAAAGTTGCCAACGGCATGTATCGGCTATTTCGTTTGCGTTTGCACAAATTCATCATTATTTTTCAAATAATGACGAATTTGATCCAGCAAATCACCATCGCCCAAACCTCGCCCAAAAAATTGGCAGAAAAACGACCGCTTTCTGATTTTTAATTGGTACGTTAAGGGGTTAAACATAAAACATTGACTGTATGTTTCTTATTTCAGCCAACAGTAAGACAGAGCAGAAGTGAGTGAGTATGAGTATGGTGTTTGTCTTCTGATGTGCTGAAGCTGTTTTGAGAAATGCCCTTGGTTTCATGGTGTTAGTAAGGTGGCGGTGCCACAGTTATTTCTTTCTATATGTTTGGGGTCAGTGACACCCCACCCTACTAACGCCGGGTTAAAGACTAGAAACTTACTCCAGCAAATCTGCAGTATAAAAGCAGATGAACACTAAACATTCTTGCGTTCCAGGAGTCTCCATAACTCTTGGAACTTACAGTGCTACTTGTCGGGAAGATTTGCTTTCGATTCGCATCTGCAAACACGCAATTTAGCATAAAGAACACAATTTGCAAAATAATCTTGGTTGCTTGGGATGTAATTCAAAACAATCGAACCACAAATGACATGACTAATCACGAAGCTTGCTGCCAAAAACCGCATGGTTCATTTGCGAAAATCGATGAATTTATCAGAGATCCCTAACACTAGAATGGAATGTTGAATTAGCATGAGTTCAACCATATTATTATAGAACTGGGCCTACAGTAATGTGTGCGGAAGTTGGTTGCATCACATGACTAGTGAAACAGACAAGAATGAAAGTTTGTCAGTGATTGCTTCAATATCACTAAAGAGAAGACAATGCTTTTCAAAAACTGTGACTATGTATAAAAGTTGAGTCTTACCTTCCAAAAATGAAAATTCAGTTTATGGAATATCGCCATCTCATCTTATTGAGGGCCAAAAAGTACGATGTCAACCCTTCACAGAAATACTGCATAATGACTTATTTGGGACGGCAAAGATGGTATTCACCAAAACTATATGGTGAAAAGGATAAGAATAAATTCGCGAAGCAATGATGCGAAAAACAATATACATGCCAACAACAATTTTGTCATGTTGCAAAAGCAACATGACAAAATGAAGCCAGATAACAGTGCGTTTGCTTAACGACTATCGAAGAGATCAGACTTAAAGTTGCTGGAACATCCTTCCTGTGGATTTGCCTCCATTAGGGGCCCGATTATTTCCTGAATTGAAAGCGTATCCATTCATGCCAAAAAGGTCAAAGTAGTTTTAAAAAATCGTTTTACTATGACGTCTTTGAAAAACTTTTATGCAGCCAAGAAAATGTATCGAAAAGGAGAAAATAGAGATCATATTGAAAAGCAGTGTCTGAAAAGAAAGCAGAAATTTCAAACTGAATTTAAAAATATATTTAACTGCGATATCTCGTTTGGGATGGGGAGTCTATCACAAGGGAATGCATTGCTTGTGTTCAGAATGTCCCTGCTATATTCTGAAAATGTATAAGACTGTGGTAAAAAAAAGTTATGAAATATAGATAAAAAAGTCATTTAAAGTTTTTTATTCCCTTATAAGATGTAAAGGCTATTTTAACCCTATCTAACATTTGGAGACTGATTGGGCAGTTCAATCTCCGCTGGTAACCAATCAGAGATAGCGGACCCAAGACTATCATTAGTTATAAACGGCATCCCATGAAGAGATAACTGACAACGTGTCACCATCTCGCTGTCCCTAACCCTAACATAATATGTTAGTCTGAAATAGTGTCGGTATTACGGTCGATTTTCTTGAGTCTGCGGGAGGACAAAAAAAAAACAAAAAAAAAAAAACAGAATTTTCCAAAGAAAAAGCCCCTGCCACGATCGACTAACTAGAAAGAAGGGTTAGCTTAAAATTCCTTTAGTCACGAGGAGGGTAGAACTTCAGTCTTTCTTTTAAAACACAATGCCACATTGCCACTTTCACTGAGCTTCATATGCCTTAGATTATTTATTTGTTTATTTATTTATTTTTGAAGAGTAGTAGAGACTGAAATACAGAAAATCTTAAATTGAAGAGAAACACTGAGCAGAAACAATAAAAACCAAGAAGGTGCCTATCAGTTCCTAATACTGCAATTAGCTAAGTGCAACAAGTAGAAACTCATTAGCAGCACTTAAAACGTTAGTTTCTTCCTAATATTTTTTTTCAAAATAATTATAACTACACTGATCAGTTTATTTTCTTTTATACTTAACAACATTTTGATGCCTACTACTAAAATATATGAAATAATCAAACTCATAATAAAAACAACCAAATGGAAAGCATTGGTCTGCAGATTAGGCAGACCAATCAACAATGCAAAATTTTGTTATAATTATTTTTGTTGTCAAGATTTTCGCTTATTGTGGAGCAAATTAAACAATTTGATATTACAGCAATAATAAGAACGTTTAGGGTATCTAGTATGGTGAATTGGAAGTGAAAGTGTCACTTATAGATCCATAACATTGAACGTGGACCAGTATGTCACAGATGAACTGTCTAATAATATATCAGGAAAAACTTGATTGAGTAATTCGACAATATCTTTTAATGGTATGCAGGTATGTTGATAAATACAGCTGTAATGATCCAAAGTGATCATTACATGAACGGTGTTCTTGATATAAGAGACTGACTTCACTGTCAAAGTAGAGAGCAAGAAGGAGTTTTGCTCTGAAAAGAACTTTAGCGTCTTCAAAACAAATCTTATTAAATGTACAGAAAGGGTCAGCAAGTAAGTCTTTGACTGCAACATTCAGAAGATTGAAGTTGGTTGTTTTTCGGTAATGGTACCAGAAACTATTTCTGGAGTGTTCATTGGGTGAACACTCCAGAGTTCAGCAACATTATAGTCACCCATAATGCTGCTGCCAAAACACAATTTTCTTTGTTTTCTTGCTAAATCGACTTTAGATCTTCTTCACTTTCTTTTGATGGTGTCCAGCTCAATAGTCACGATCTGATATCTCTTTTTGAACTGTCTCTTACTCCACACTACTAATGACATAATCACTTCTGTAGCATCCTCAGCATCAGCCCATCGGAAGTGTTCTATGGGTATTCAATGGGCCAGTTTTCTCCCTGAAACTAGAGTTTTTCATCCCTCAAAACAGGCGAACTGGCCCATTGAACCCCCCCCCCCCCCCCAGCTAGAAGTAGGAACCAATACCCAATGTACCAATACCTTACTCTAATCCAAATGTGAAAACTGATATCCTGGACTCTTCAATACGCTAAGAACAATTGAATTTCTTTGTTCCCCCATCATCATGTTTTAGCTATAAACAGAAAACGTGTTTCATAAACATATTCCGTATTTTATTACTTTAATTTGCATTTGATATTAAATTATTATTATGATTCTTATTTTGCATGGTACCTCTAAGGAGTCCAGACTCATTGGTTGAATGACGATGAGCCTTTCGTAACACGAAACAAAGTTATCAGTCACGTCTTGAAGAACGTGACTGATAACTTGCTACATATATTATACATTAATGTACAACTCAGAAATGGAATAGTGAAAAAAAAAAAAAAAAAGACTGATGGTGTACAGATGTGGTTACTAAAAAGAATGATGCCAGTAGCTGGAGAGAAAAAGTTACAAATATATGAAGAGTTTAAAAGCAAAAAAAAAGACAAAGAAGTAGAAGCACGGAAAGATCTGGAAGAAGAAAAATGAAATTCTTAGGGCATACTCTAAAAGGAAAAACAATCGACCAATGTGCTCATCACAGGAAAACTGTAGAGAGGAAGAGGCCCACCAAGACATCGCCATATGAAGGACATTGGACGGACAAAAGTACTGACACGATCTTTAGAAATGCCCAAGACAGTTTAATTATTTATTTTTTTATTCGTATGGAATTTCCTCCCTTTTCCCCATCCCTTAGGGCAGGTTACCCCCCCTCATGGTGGGTTAAGTATTTATGACTGTAGATCCATGTGTGCTCACGGGAACGGTTGGCCTGTTCTGGGGGACGAAAAACTCGAAAGAGACCCAAAGCCTCACGTCTTGGACAGGAATCGAAACAGGTTTTTCCACCCAAAGGGCTTCGTCTATACCGACTGAACTACGGAAGTTCAATACCCTAGACAGTAATAAGTGGAAAAGCATGAATGCCAACCCCGGGATCGGAAACAGCGCTTGGTGTACGATAGATTTAATACCGTTCGCGGGTTAGGATTCTCATTAAAAAATAAAAATAAATAAAATAAAATAAAATCACGCTTCGAATCAGTACACTTGAATATGTTGCTCTTCACTAAGTAAATACCATAAATCTCCCTTCTGGTGTGTGTGTGTGGGGGGGGGGGTGCGATGTGAAAAATGGGCGATGCAGCATCTTAATCATAAATAATTATTTCCCTTTTAATGAGAAGATACAAGATACGTATATACACTTAATATGCTATTGTTTTATGATTTACTACATGAAGATAAGATACAGTTGACCCTTGATCAACGCGGGCACAGACCCCCCCCCCTACGTTGTTCAAAAATCTGCGCATAATTTTTGACTTCCCAAAACTTAACTACTAATAGCCTACTGTTGACCAGAAGCCTTACCGATAACATAAACAGTGGATTAACACATATTTTTTTATGTTATATGTATTATGTACTGTATCCTTAAAAAAAAAATAAGATAGAGAAAAGAAAATCTTATTAAATCTATCACAAACTGATATTAGGCAGTTCGAGATCATGACGGGAAATAGCATGTATATCAGTTGTTTTACTGTGTCACAGCCGATATCAGTTGCTTTTCACTATTGTAAACATCTGGTCGACTTATCTCGCTCTCCTAAATCTTTATTGCTTAATAAAAGCTCACAATTATATCAAGCAGGAAGAGAAAACAAACACAAATACAATTCAGCGCATATTATCATTTTATAAGGACACTATCTGAGTAAAACTGTTTGGTCAATCTCTTTTTTTCTGCAGTTAACAGTTGGTATCAGGGATAAACGCAATAGCTAAATTCAAAGATACTGATAAAACTCTATCCGCTCTGCGAGCACCTCTCAGGTCTCTCTCTTTGCACTTTGTTTGTTCGTGCCGTTTGTTTTAAGGGAATATGACTATCGAAGTGATGAATTATGGGTCGTATAGCGCCGTTTACAGATAGCCTATAACTTTAATTCAAGAATGTGAATGTGTGTGCGCGTGCGTGTGTGTGTGTGTGTGTGTGTGTGTCCTTGCAATTAAAATTTCAGAATTTACAACATTCTGAAACGTCTAGAGCACTAGAATTTATCCTCAACGACAGCTACATGTAAAACAAATTGGCTGTAGTTTAAACACTTACAGAATATTCAACTTACATTAATTAATACATTTGATAAAAATAAAATATGCATTTCCAAAAATAAATTGAATGATAATAATAAAATACATATCTTCAACTCAAAATTTTGATGATAGTTGGTTAAGTTTTCAAATAAACAATCTGATTAGATAACTGATTACATAAAAGTAGTCTGAATTCTTAAAGTGTTTACTGTTTATATATAATTAACCAATGACGCAAAACTGAAGAAATAACAAACATGAAGAAATAGCAAACAAAAATACGCAATAAAAAGAAACAAGTCGTCTTCAAAAAGATTCAGTCTCCTGTCTTTGAGACTAAGTTGCAGATCTTTTAATTTGATATTACGGTTAATTTTTTAAACCTAATTATTTTAGATTTTTTTTCTTGCATAAGCTATTTGTCGAGAAAGTTCTAAGCAACATTATCTGTATCGGAAATTCAGCAGTCAAGCATTAAAAATGGTGATAAGCACAGAAACCCTGCATAAAGGTTTTTTGAATATCAATGGTTAAGATTATTAGGCCCAATGATTTATTAAACAAAAATTACTTGGCTTCTTATACAGGGTGTCCCAAAATTCACGCAAGATTTAAATTTAGCGGCATTTGTGCGGTAAAGTGTTGCCAACAAGAAAAAAAAAAGACAGCGTGACAGCTGACAGTTCAGGGTTATTAAAAATGGAGCGCTACACGAAAGAACAACGCATTTTCATTGTTGAGCAATATTTTAAAAATAATGAAGGTTTGGCACATTTTGTACGCAATTTTCGTACAAAATATGGTCGGAATAATGATTTAACTTCATCAACTGTGAAAAGATTAATTAAAAAATTCAAGGAAACTGTATCAATTAGTGATCTTATACACTCTGGCCGTCCATCAACAAGGCGTTCAACAGAAAACATCGAAGCAGTTCGTGAGAGTGTTGCTGAGAGTCCAGGAATTATGGAACATCAATTTGGCACCGTGGTCTTGAATTGGGCATTTCGAGAAGCTCTCTACAGCGTATTCTCACGAAAGATTTGCATCTTTATGCTTACAAAGTTCAATTGACTCAAGAACTGAAGCCTACTGACCACACACACACACACACACACACACACACACACACACACACACACACACACACACACACACACACACACACACACACACACACACACACACACACACACACACACACACACACACAGCGAAGAGAGTTCGTTGAATGGATTATGGAACAACAACAAGTGGATGCTTATTTTTCGAACAAAATCATCTTCAGCGATGAGGCTCATTTTCACCTTGATGGCTTCGTTAATCGACAAAATTGTCGCATTTGGGGTTCAGAAAATCCACGAGCGATTGTTGAGAAACAAATGCATCCACAACGTGTCACTGTTTGGTGCGGATTTTGGGTTGGAGGCATCATCGGTCCATTCTTCTTCGAAAATGCGGCTGGTAAGGCAATAACAGTTAATGGTGCTCGCTATCGCGACATGATAATCCAGTTTTTTGTGCCTAATTTGCAAGATATGGATGTGGACGACATGTGGTTTCAACAAGACGGTGCCACATGCCATACAGCCCGAGAAACAATTCAATTACTGCATCAGTCATTTCCTGGTCGTGTAATTTCCCGTTTTGGTGATCAGAATTGGCTGTCCAGATCATGTGCCTTAACGCCGTTGGACTTTTTTCTTTGGGGTTTTTTGAAGTCTAAGGTTTATGCCAACAAGTCCACGCCTTGAAGGAGGAAATTGAGCGCTGTATCAACGAAATTCAGCCACATTTATGCAAAACGGTCATGGGAAATTTCAACAAAAGAGTGCGTATGTGCCAGCAAAGCCGTGGAGTCCATTTACCCGATATGCTATTCCATGCATAACCCTATACTGTATACTTTATGAATCAATAAGAAATTACAATTTTTAATTAAAAACCTGTGTTTTCTATCAAAATTACTTCTTGCGTGAATTTTGGGACACCTTGTAAATCTTATTTTGGTTTACTGCTTTCAGAAAATTAAATGTACGGGAATCATCCAAATATTATAATAAAAACAAAATAAAGATCTTCAGAAGCAATGTCTAGTCCGTATTGCGATATGGATGATCAGAAACATGGAAACTCATCAATAAAAGAAAGCTAAATTAAATTAGTTTTCAAACAAGATGTCTGCTTAAAATACTAAAAATATTTTAGCCCCAAACGTATAACAAACGATGACTTATATAAACTGACAAAAAACAAACAAAACAAAACAACAACAAAAAAAAAACACGCAGATGGAACTAGATTACACATGTACTGAGAATGGCAGCAGAGAGATTCCAAGAGTAGCTTTGACATGGATTTCAGAAAGAAAAAGAAAAAAGGGGAGGGCCTAAATTAACTTGGAAAAGAATGACAGAAAATGAAAGAAAAATGGCTTGGAATTTAACGGATGTCCACCTTATGTACTATGAGACGCGAAGAAGAAGATAAGGAACTAACTAGTAGTAGTAATAGTAGCAAGTAATAGTCGCTAATCTAATTGCTATGGTCTTCTGCGTTTGTTAGTCGATGTGTTTCTGACCAGCTTGCAGGCTTCTCGCATTCAAGACAGGAGATTCAAATCCGCATTCCATTTTACCATAAACTGTTAATTTATAATTCCTTGTAATAATAAAAATACGATTATAAATTCCAAAGTAGCTACCAGATGGGCAAATAAAAAGTTTATTATTATTTTTTCTGTGTATTTTATTTATTTATATTTTAAAAGATTTGTGAAATTTGGAAAAATCGCGCAAGTCGATCCTCTTTCCGTGGATGCCACTAACGATAATGCACATAATAATGAATTGGTAAGACTGACCCATTTGTTCATATTCATGACTCGTTCACGTAATGGAATCTTTTGCACTACAAATCCATCTTATCAGGTCATCGCCTTACAATACTTCATTGTAAGGCAATGACGATTTCATGCTTTAACTGTGTGCTACTATTTAGCCCCATTTACGGTTCGAATTATTTCAGTCTATTGTTTACACATATTGCAACTACTGATAACCGATATTTAAACTATCTCAGATAACACAAATATCGCATTATGTTACTAAGAAATGACTAACCAGCGGGTTAGATTAAAATTTATAAAGTATTAACAGAGTATTTTCACTTTCATTTTTGCAGGTGCTCGCACCTAAAAGTCTCATGCTGCTTAACTTGGATTTCGATAAAGTATGATTTCATCTGTGTAGCAAGGGTGTTGCCATAGTAACCCATAAACGAATTCGTCATGTTATATTTAAAAGAAATAAACACGATATTTATAAATGTTATTGCAATATCGCTTCTGATTCTTTTAAAAAATCGGTAATTATTCATGCATCGAAAAAAAATTGGTACGAATAATTTTTAAAGCATTTCTGTACTGTTTATACTGTACTGAAAATCTTCAATATAGTTTTTAATTTTGGCCAATAGGCGTCAGCAGCGGCGACACAAAAATCTACAGTAGTTTAACGATGCAGATTTATTTTTTGTCTCAAGCTCTGGAGATTACGATTACAAGGTCACTTCGGTTGAGGAATATGAATTCCCATGAGGAAAGATCTAATGAATACGACGTATATTCGTATACGCTAATATTTTTTTATTTCGTTACTGAATGGCTAAAAATTAACTTAAAACTGAGAAAGCGCATTTTCACAATTCAAAAGTTGTTTATGCGGATCTTTTTTCGTTGAATAACTACAATTGTTCTGAGACTTGAAAGCAGAATGCTTATCTGAATATTTAGCAAAGAACAAAGGCTAATCAAACGGCAATTTAATTGAAGAATTACTTTTCGGAAAGGATTGGCATTTTGCTTTTGTTTTCATATGTTTTTGAAAACCAGAAAACAAGAAAAAAAAAAAACAGTGGAACCGCAAACAGTTCTATTGCACATTTCATATACTCAACAGTCACGGTCCAAACGCGCATTTGTCTCTACGCGCAAACATCTAGTCCGAAACTTTTTTTTTCCCTTTCAAGAATTTCCTAGAAAATCAATTACATGAATTAATTGTTCAGAATAAAAAATAAATTAATATTATTATACACATTCTGAAACACAATACAACGTTACGCATGTATTATTGTACTTTAAATTCTGGTTGGTAAGAGAATGTTGGCACAATTTCATTTGACGTGTTTATTTCAAGCTATTCTTGTGCTTGCTAGAATTCAGTATCTGTCACGTGATGTTGATTTAAAAGTTGGCTAGCTTTATGGAAAAGTGTAGATGGAAAACTTGTAAGAAAATAATTTTCCTCTAGAAAAGACTTGTTAAAATTATGTCAACTTACATATTATTACATTCAGTCCATAAGCTCCCAGTTCTTTAAATACTAGGGTTTTAATGTAACTCGCAATACGCCTACATATAGGGATATGTAGCAACTGGATTTTAAGCTCATTGCGTCATATCACGATCGCTTTGAGAAGTACATGTACTGCTAAAACTGCTGATTACATATCTTTCTGTATAATAAACGTTTTCCTTTATTTATAATGTTACATCATACTTCCATAGCAACAATAGGTTATTCTGCATAGTAATAAATAGATATTTGAAATAAACCATTTTTATTTAGTTATATGTTATTAAATAACCAAGGTTTTCGGTTAAAAAAAAAAAAAAAAAAAAAAAAAACTTTCACTTAGTATGAGACTAGCTAACTTCAGTTAAAATTAAAACAAAAAAAAATCATTAAAAGATTTATGGGCTATAACCTCAGTGGGTGACCGAGATCTCCGATAATCTGCTCCGAAACAGGAATGCTACCTCGAATCAGTTACGATCTGCCCTCGCGCCGGCTACAAGAACATTGGAATTTGCTTCCAATGAGCATAGAAGGAAGGACGAAGGTGGTCTGTATGCTAAGTGACCGTGCTCCTATCCCCGCTCCACAGGAGAGAAAGTTTCAAATGGGCTCAGGCTCCACATCAATTGGACCCAAGACCAATGGAATCGGTATTGTTTACAGACGAGTCCCGATTTGCTCTAAAAACCGATACCAGTCGTGCTCTTTTCTAAAGAGAACCATGAACACTTTATTATGTCTGTAATATCTGCAAAAGGAATAATTTTGATGGAGGTAGTGTTGATGGTTTGGGGAGACATTTCGTTGAGTAGACTCATAGGCGTTAGGTGCTTCATAGAGGAACCACGAATGCTGCAACTTATAGGGACGAGGTCCTGGACTCCTATGTTAGTTCAATATGATGGTGTAATACGACAGACATTGATCCTACAAGACGATAATGTTCGTCCTCACTGAGCGAAGCTAGTGGATCAATATCTTCAACAAGATACTATCGTACGTATGGACTGGCTAGCCAGATGTTCTGATCTTAATCCTACTGAGCATGTCTGGGATGCATTAGATGAGTTTGCTGCTCTCATTCTCCTCACCAAAACCTTGAAGGACTTAAGACAGCTTTGTAGGAGTAATAGTTGTTATTAGTAACTTTGTTCCTGGACATCATTATAAACAGAATGAGACATTAAAATAATTAAAATAAAAAGCCGTGTTTTACATTATGAGAGAATATCAAGAATAGTGAGAGAGCTTGCTCCACCTTTGCTTCGAATTGCCTTCGCCGATAATTTTTTCGGCATTGAAACTCATAGATCGTAGTTATCGATCTTGAGTTTCACTTACTGGCTATATAACAATATAGGATTCTTATCCATTTAATAGAATGAGACATTGTTGTGAGTGCGTGCTTCTGTGAAGGGGGGGGGGGAATCACATTCCCTATTAAGGCATTTTGACAATCTCATTTTGATCACTTGTTTTTGACCATTAAACTAATTGAATTAAGCTATTTATTTAAAGTTTTTGTGGGTGCTTCTTTTGCGTCTCATATCAGGGACAATGCTGTTCACCTATATGCATAAAAATTCATCATACAGTTTTTGAGTTATCGTGATTTTTCTCTATATTTCTTAATTTATTAAAGCCAATGTATAATCATTAGATTAGATTTGTAAATGAGAAAAAATTTCGCTAAAGAGTGGTGTCCACAAGTGTTGAAAACACCCATAAATACTATACTGACTTGACAGTTTTCTGCTATTGTATCAAGTTTCAGATCAGTATTGGAGTACATCCAATTCAATTCAATTCTCCTTCACTCCGAGATAGATTGAGTCCCATAATTTTTTATGTGACTTCCACCCATGAAAGGTGTATTTGTAAACCTATAATACATTCGTACCGTGGACGGGCTAAGGATTTCTGTTTGAATTTTTATTGATTTTATACATTTTTTTTTGGAACTTTTACTTATTTTATACATAGTCCAGAAAAAGTTCCAAACATGGAACTTTTTCAAGCCACTTCAGGCCTCCAGTAAGCGGGAGGGTGGTCTGACATCGACATTAAAATGCATTTTCCTCTTAAATTAGGAGTTTTGGGAAATTAATGCAGCCAGCTTGTCACTTCTCTGCACCTTAATGGAGCACATTTTGTATGTTAAATAAGTGTGCTCAAGAGGCTTTTTCCTGTTTCAAAATGCATCGTGCCATGTAACAAGTCACGTGTTTGTAGCCGGTATAAATTGGAGGAATATGATTCTTCCAAATCAGTGCAACTGTGTCCGTGTAAAATGGCTGCGAGAAGGGAACTGATGGACTTTGAAAGAGGCATTGCGACAGGATATCATGTTGCAGGCCTATCAGATCGGCAAATTTTAACAAATTGGGCCATCCCAAAGCAAAAATCAGTGATACTATATCATACCATACTGAGATGGAAGTGCAAGGAGTATTTGAGCATTGAACTCCAAGAGGTATCTGAACATTCTACAAAATGCATTGCTTCCTACATTGTGGCGTTTCCAGGGAACTGATCATTGTATCTTTCAGCAAGACAATGCACCGTGTCATAAGGCTCCCGCTTTAACTGCTTGGCTTGTGGAGATGAACGTCACCACACTTGACTGGCCTTCGCAGTGGCGTGATCTCAACCCTGTTGACCATCTGTGGGATAAACTGGTGCATCGGGTGAGGTCAAGGGACGTCCGCCCCACAAAATTCCAGGACGTTATTACACGCTTCATAGGATTGCTGCAGTCATCGCAGCGAAAGGAGGCCTACATCTTATTAAGGTGCATCATGGCCGTTTGTTCCTCACACTTTGGTGTACGTTGACTTTTTCCAAGCGGTGTATATGAATAAAATAAAACAAGTATACCTACCTCCATACGACTTTTCGAATTTATTTATTTTATTTTATCTATTTATTTTGGCCACGCTCTCTCTCTCTCTCTCTCTCTCTTTTTCTCATAGGCGCGCTGAATTTCGAATTTTAGTTCCAGCTGCTAGAAGTGTTTACAAAAGCGAATAATGCAATACACATCCCTTGAAACTCGTGGGTTCACTGAACATAAATATAAATAAGAATAGGCTTCTGACTAATTTCAGATCTCAATACTAATGTGTAGTAACAGTATAAATGAATAAATAACAATGGAAAAACGCATTTCCTACATTTCGATTTTTTTGGTTGATCTTGGAGGGAGTTGTTGTTGTTTTTCAGTGAGTTCAGACGTGTTTATCAGCGTTCCTTGTAGTAGTACAGCGTGAAGTTAAGTTTTGTTTTTAATTGATTTTAATGTTTAATTCAGAGTTATTTCAACACTGAAATTAAATAGTGATTATTTGATGCGCCACCAGCGTGCTCGAACATCAGAGCAGGTAAGACTTTTTCCTTTCAACTTCAAAAATATTTTCCAGGTTCTCTCCTGTTTCCCGCCCAGTACAACACTCGGTGGTTGAAGGGACAAGGCAGGTCCTTTCCCCCACTTCAAGTCTACATTATGGATTCACCATATGAAGATCTCTCCTTCAAGGAACTTCTCGCTATCTTTCGGCAAATAGGCAACATCTTGCACACAAAATGGCCAGGAAAGGTAGAAATTCACCAGATTATGGAGGTCGAGAATGAAGACCCTCGAACCTCCGAACTTTCTGCTCGCCCTACACATGACAGCGTCAATTCCACCGCTACAGCTGACACAGACGATAACGATTACCAAGAAGTCAGCAGAAAGAAGAGGAAGAAAGAGTCTCTTGCTGCAGAACAAGAAATTGTCGCTCAAATGGACACATCAGCACAATCTAGTGCAAGCACTGAGACAACTATACCAATACAGCCCAAAGAGAGGATCCCACCAGTAGTACTGCGATCTAAAGAAAAGTGGTCGTTGCTTGCAGAGACGATGAAGAAAAGCAACATCAAGTTCTCGTCAGCCAAAAACACAGATGACGGAGTACGTATACAGCCTGAAGGAACAACGGACTACCGCCAGTTAACCAGACTTATGGACGATCATAAATTTCCATACCATACTTACCAACTTAAGAGTGAAAAGAACCTCAAGGTAGTGATCAGAGGTTTGGTAGAAGACATAACAACAGACGAAATAGCTACTGACCTCAGATTACAAGGCTTGGAGCCAGTCAAGATTTCGCGAATGTATCGCGCAGACAAGCGTCCCATGCCTCTGGTCTTAGTAGAGATCAGTAAAGACCAGAGGGAAATTTACGATCTTAAAATAGTCTGCAACTTGGTCATCAAGACCGAACCACTACGAAGAAAGGCATCGGCTGGTCAATGCCATCGCTGCCAAAAATTTGGGCATGCGCAAATGCTATGCAGAGCAGACTACAAATGTGTGAAGTGCGGTGGCAACCATCCCTCGCACACTTGCGTCAAGCCAAAGACCACACCTGCTAAATGTGCGAACTGCAGTGGCCCACACCCTGCAAACTACAGGGGTTGCACTCTCCACCCATCCAACCTTCAAAAGCCTAGACAGGAATTAACTCAGCCCACTCAGACAAATATTATGAGATCCGTGCCTGAATTCCAAGGGCGGAAAGTTACACCAGACAAATCCTATGCTTCTGTGGTTTCCTCGAGTAACACTAAGGTACTCCCTACAACTAGCAGTCCAAATTCTTCAGCAATACTCGCTGCCTCACTTGGGGAGATGCTAATGGCCTTCAGCAAAACAAATCCAAGCCAGGCCGACACCAACAAATTCCTTCGGAATACTCAAGTCATCTTCTCCATGATTAATGACTAATCCGGCTTTAACATCAAATTCTATGCAGATAATATTCTGGAACGCAAACGGTCTCAACAGCAAAATTTTGGAATTACAGGAGCTTACAGATCATTTACAAATTGATATTCTCCTCATTAACGAAACACACCTACGTCCCTGCGATAATCCCAAACTCAGAAACTACTCGTTACTTAGAAATGACAGACTTAATGCCAGAGGTGGAGGCACTGCCATCTTTGTCAGAAGAAACATTCGCTATAATGAGACTAAGAAGATTACTACATCTAACCTCGAGGAGACGGGCATAGAAATTCTTACCAACAATGCAGGCAGCTTAAAGATTTTTTCTGTATACAACCCCCCTGGCAAACCTCTACTCCCCTCTGATCTCTCTCAGCTACTAGATACAAATGAAGCAGTAATTGTAGCTGGAGACCTCAATTCCAAGCATCCTTTATGGAACAGCAAAAGCTTTAATAACAACGGAATGATCCTCTATAACTTTTCCTTGAAGAGAAATATCGTTATTGCAGGCCCGATTGAGCCAACACACTACGGAGCGATCGGCAGACCTGATGTTTTAGATATTGCTATTTTTAACAATATTTCTCATCATTTCCGACTTCAAGTGATTGACGAGCTAAGCTCAGATCACAATCCAGTACTCTTAAGTTTAGGGGAGGAGCCTGAGCTCATTCCCAGCCATTCCCACACAAACTTTGCAAAATTCAAGACTAAAATGAACACTATCATAGACTCAGTACCGACTATTTCCACCCGTGAAGAAATTGACGCGGCAGTCAACAATCTTGAATCTAAAATACAGGCTGGCTTATCCGCAGCTTGCTCTACTTCTACCCCAGCTCAAGTCAACCTACTTCCTGCAGAAATCCTTGCTCTGATAAGGAACAAAAACAGGCTCAGACGCCGCTATCACAACACGCTATCTCCGCAAGACCGTCGAGAACTAAACAGAGCGTCCAACCTAGTCCGTTACGCTTTAAAAGATCACAGAAACCAGCAATGGGAAAGAAAACTCTGTTCTCTCAAAACTGAAGATAATTCTCTGTGGAAGTTGACTAAAGCTCTCCGTACAGATCGCTCTAACATCCAGCCCATTCACGGAGAAAGAGGCCTTGTTTACAGAGATAACGAAAAAGCGGAAGCGCTCGTTCAAGCCCTGCAACTTCAGTGCCGTCCTAATTATGCACAAGCGGATCTAGTCTTCATAGAAAAGATACATCGTAGGGTACGTTCTGTACTTCGGCGATCTTGTAGCTGTGAAAATATCTGCCCCACCTCACCTAAAGAGGTCTATTCAATTATTAGGAAGCTTAAAAACAAAAAAGCCCCTGGCCCGGACGAAATTACCAACAAAACAATTAAAGCCCTCCCACACAAAGCTGTCATGCATTTAGTAGCGATTATCAATGCAATTCTGAGAATTCATTATTTCCCCTCAAGATGGAAACAAGCCGATATTTTCCTTATTCTCAAGCCTGGTAAAGCGCCTCAGATGCCACAGAGCTATAGACCCATCAGTCTTCTATCATGCCTAGGAAAAATAGCAGAAAGAGTCATTCTCAACCGACTTAATGAGGAGGTGAATAAAAATCACATAATTCCGAAAGAACAATTTGGCTTCCGTACTGGACATAGCACTACACAGCAAATTCACAGACTGACTGAGTTCATCACTACAGGCTTTAACTGGAAACAGCACACAGGAGCTATCTTTCTTGATGTTGCAAAAGCTTTCGATACTGTATGGCACAAAGGTCTCATCTACAAATTAATTGCAGCCAACATCCCTCTTTATCTTACCAAAATTATTAACTCCTTTCTACAGGACCGTAAAATTCAGGTTAAGTTGCGTGGAATTAGATCATCACTGAAAAAAATCACTGCTGGTGTCCCTCAAGGTTCGCTGCTCTCACCGCTTCTTTTTAACATCTTTGTTTCTGATGTTCCTAGCACATCACTAACCACTATAGCTAGTTATGCGGATGACATGGCTATTCTCAGCAGATCTCTCAGGCCTAATATAGCTACTCAGCGATTACAAACTGCAGCAACAAATTTAGAAGACTGGTTCAAAAAATGGAGAATATCTGTAAATGCCGATAAAAGCACTGCCATTCTTTTCACAAGAAGACAAGCATCTCATGTTGGAGAAGTTAAACTTTTTAACACAGCCATCCCATGGAGATCTAGCACCAAATATCTAGGCATTCAACTTGATAACCGTTTAAACTTTAACTCCCACATAGTTTATGCATGCAAAAAAGCAAACTCTGCAATAGTACAACTCTATTCTCTGCTCAATAGAAGAAGCCAAGTCAGTACTGATAACAAACTACGGATCTACAAAACAATTATCAGACCATCGTTAACTTACGGATCGCCGGCCTGGAGTCACACTTCCGCCACTAACATCAAAAAGCTACAAGTTATACAAAACAAGTGCCTCCGTATGATCTTCAACGCTCCGTGGTTTGTAAGAAATACTCTCTTACATCGAGATGCCGATATTCCAGATATTTCCACTTTCCTCCATAACAGTGCTGCTGCTTATTTTGCCAAAGCAGCTGTTCATCCAAATCAACTCATTCAAGAGTCATCTAATTATGACGAACACGATAGGTGGAAACATAAGCGCCCGAAAGCTGCTTTGCTTATCGATTCTGGTACCTCCGTACAACCCTAAATAGGGTGAGCCAGGTGCTCGCTAACACTTAATACAAGATTATTCCATACCGATTAAGGGATAGAAGTCCAAGGGACTGTAATCCATCAAGCCATATCAGGTTATCAGGTTATCATTTCCTACATTTCATGATTTTGTTTATTTATTTATTTATTGGTGGAGAGGCACGTAATTCACGCTTTCTTAAGTCTAAAGAGTTCTGGATATTAACAATCATGGCAGACAGATATTACTGAATTATATATATATATATATATATATATATATATATATATATATATATATATATATATATATATATATATATATATATATATATATATATATATATATATATATATATATGTGCGTGCGTGTGTGTGTGTGTAATTTTTCCTATTTTTCTACCCATCGCAGGGTGAATGCCTCTCCCATTGCGTGAAGCACATATTAATATCATAGTGGTATGTGGTGCAATAAATTAAGATATTTAATTTTCTAGCTGTCTTCCTTATTTATAAGTAATGGTTTGCGTATACAAAAAGAGGAGCAGCTATTATATCGCAAAGCTCCACAGTGCAGGAAATTTTTGTGACATGGAGGGGGGGGGGACTCAAAAACCGTAATAATACCATGCATATGCTTCTAGTTTTCTAAAGTATTTTGTTTCAAACTCTTTCATGAATCGTGGTTAAAAAATAAAGAAAGAAATAGAAATGTTAAAAAAGAGAATTGTTTAAACTATAAACCAAGTAACATTCAATACAAATAGGGGGTCTTGGAATGATATTAGCACCACAGTTTATGTCATCATATGTCTCTAATTTCAAAAAAAAGAAAATAAATAAAATAATAATAATAATAATAATAATAATTATTATTATTATTATTATTATTATTATTATATCAGTGGTATAAGTTACGTCAAAAATTTGTATCAATTCTTTGTAAAACAAATACTTTATAGAAAAGTCCAGGACAGGATAGATCTATTGAGAAACAATATTTTTAAATTCTTAATTTATTTATTTTTAGTAGATCTTCAAGAATTCATTATTTTAAAGCTTTATGTTGTTGTCTGGTCTATTTACTGACGTAGATGCTTTCTGTCATCCAATTAACTACAGAGAGAGAGAGAGCGTCATGTTTCACGCAGTATAAAGCGCAGCAGCAGTCGTACTTGGTTATCATGCTTCTGCTTTATATTCCTCTCGCAACGCCCACTTTTATTATAAGGCGAGAGTCTGGGAGTTAAGTGACGGTTAAACCCATGCCTAAATTACTTGTCAGATGGATAATTTTCCACACACTCAGTAAGTTCTTTTCTCTGAATAACAACACGCAAAGTTAACTACATAAGATAAAAGAAAAACAAATTATTATTATGAAATGGAGTTACTATTTGTTTTTATTCCAGCACCCCCATCAATCCCCCCCCCCCCAAAAAAAAGAAAAATAAATCTTTTTTGATAAATATA
Source organism: Typopeltis vanoorti (assembly GCF_054136105.1). Classification (NCBI taxonomy): domain Eukaryota; kingdom Metazoa; phylum Arthropoda; class Arachnida; order Uropygi; family Thelyphonidae; genus Typopeltis; species Typopeltis vanoorti. The sequence goes on from NC_143561.1 coordinate 70,974,851, forward strand.
CACCTGCATGTTCAACAGGCGTCAAGCGGTCTGAGACACTTAAGCTCAGTTAACGTTGAAGGCGGACTAAGGCATTATTTACTTACTTAGTTCCTGTTTGTGGATTTGTGACAGCTCGTTTTCTGTCTCACCTTTTCCGCTGGACTGTGAACCTATGTGACGTATGAGTTCATGTTCTTTCTCTCTCTCAAAAGCCAATGGTTTACTGATTACACAAAATCTCCCCGTCCAGGTGAGTGTGTGTATGTGTTTCAAATCTCACAGTCTCTCATCAATGTTTGCTGTAAAATTTCATGCAAGAATGGACTATTTTAGGAAAACTTTTTTTTTTGAAAATTTCGAGTGAGTAGGTTATGGATTTATTTTCCTGATTTTTTTTTTAACTTATGTTTAATTACTGAAGTAATTTATCCTTTTAAGATTCACTGACAATGGATGACTTAACTCAAAACTTGTTGAATTTCATCGATGCTTCTTCAGATGACATCAGATCGGTATTAAATAATTCCACAAGACCAAAGAGAAAGTTCAATCAGAGATGTTTTCATCCAAAGCAAGTTCGTAGATGCATTACAACGAGATCTAAAAACAAAATTCTAGATCCAAAGTGTTCTGAACGTCATTTATCAGGTACGCTAAAGGCGAATGCGAGATTGCAAGAAAAGACACTGGAAGCACTCTTTGATATTAAAACTATCCACGAACGATGTTGCAGTCGGAGTATTCCAAACTTATCCTTTTCTAAAAATATTCGAAAACTTCCTTTAAGAATGAGAAAATTACCATTGTCGTTTTTCACAGAACCAGCATCTGATGTTAGCTGTCAAAACGTCGACAGCATTACACCTACAATGTCTTCTGAACACTGTTATTCACCTGTAGAAAGCTTAGACTCTCTGAGTAGGGATAGTGCTGTAGATTTTCAAGTAAATGAATGTAAGAAAAACATGCTCTTAGACGAGTGCTTATCGTCTTCCACTTGGAGTCCGATCATGTCCAAAGATTTGCATCGATTTAACGAACTAACTGATGGCCGTTTAGAAAATAGCGGACAAAATTACGGAGAAGAACCGATTTATCACTTTCCTAGTGAAGTAGCTACACCTGCCACTTCGTGCATGTATACTCGAGTAGAAAACGAAGATATTTCCTTGTCAAATTACTCTTTGAGAACATCAGTTAATGGTGGATTGTTGAATTCTGATTGTAACACCTCAGATTTAAGTGATAATTTTCTGAAGACTAGTCATATTGAGCCCATTTTGAACACGCAAAGAATAACAGTCCCTTTCTCGTCTGATGTTAGTCAGTGCTGTGCTCCCTTCCCTTTATTGAACTCTGAAGTCCCTTTTCATAATTCAAAGACAGATATTGCTACTAACATTACTCAAACACCATTTCCTACCTCACTCGAGATTCATTCTGAATACACTGCTGCAAGATTTAATCACAGTTATATGATTTCATCAGGCAGTTGTCTACAAGAAAATGGCAATGACACCACTACTAATGGTACAGACTTCTTGGATAATGCAGCTCTTCTCCAGGAAAATATCTATGAATTTAACACATGCGTTCCATTTCCTTATTAGACTTTCAGGATATTGTGGATTAAGAACACTAAGGTCAAGAATTAATATACGTTTTCTGTGCTGAATGCCGATAATTGAATCTTGTGGTTTTAAATATTTTATAGTTTAACATTCACTTTCTGAATTCATTAAATTATTTTATGAAAAATAAATTAAAAATGTATCTGTTCTCAGTTCATTTTTCTACCTATATTTTAATTTACAAATGCAGTTTATCAAATTTCTAGCTTATAACTACTATTAAACCACTGGTGATTTATAAATAAAAAAAGAAAACAACGAAATAATCAATGCCATTAAATTTACAACTTTATTTTGAGTTTGTAATGAAGGAGTAACAGGTATGTATATTTCAGTTTTTCTTATGTTAGCCATCTTGAATTAAATCTGATTTTTGCCATTACATGATTAGAATTTAATTCGAAAGCGCTTACATCTGTCATTAATACAGATATGTTAAAATTTGAGATTATGGAATAAGTTATTGATTTATATCCTTGAACTATGTGTTTGCATATTTCTTTATGTTAATATATCAAATTTGCTATGCTCATATTATTATATATTTCAAAATATCACTGAAATGATTCACTCCTTTCATTTATAAAGCGCCTCCTATATTTAATTTGAATTTTGTTTCTTATTCTATCGTAATACTGAGATTGATGACATTTTCAAATCAAAATTATACTCTTGCATGCAGGTTTTAAAAGGAGTGTCAAACACCGCAGTAAGAGTGCTAACTACTAACTGCGGTAAAATGTATTAGATCACTGCGTGCGTGGCATTCTGCGGCAAGAAACCCGCACGACGTTATCGACCACTGCTATGTACAAATATCTAGTATACCTTCTGGTAGCTGCGTGTTATGTAGAGAATTAAGATCTGTTTTATTTACAGAAAGACTTAAAAACGAAGGAGTAGAAAATTGATTTTTCCCCCTTTTTATTATTAAAGGAAAGTAAACTTTGATAACAATAACATACTCGTACTATTACTTGTGAACTCAGAATGTTTGGGAGAACAAATAAAATTGCAAATAGCGCAATCAGTTATTAGATACCTTACATCAGTAGACTTTTCCCTTAAAAAAAAAAAAAAAAAAGGAAGGAATGAACCTGAACTTCTTCCACTATTTCCAAATTCACGACTCATATGACGGAGACGAAAGAAAAGAAAGAAGGGTTATAAAACTATTATAGTTTTATGTTTAATATGTTTTAAAACTATTATAGTTTTAAAACATATATGAACATATTTAAAAATTAATATAATGTAATAAATGTAATCTTGTCGCTAGTAATCCATGATCAGCTGAAATATTTTATATGTTCGATTGCAGTGCGATTAGATAAATTGTTTCTATTTATCTAATATTTTTTCATTTATTTTATTTTATTTTATTTTATTTCTTTTTAAACCTACCCAGTTCCAGAATTTGATCTTTGGCACGAATATATATATGTATATATATTTATTTAAATCCTAGTAAATCCTTAATTTTCATTTTTGAACTTACTAGTTAGGATTACGAACACGAGATGGCGATGGTGCATACCATATTACCGTGTCACTTTCATCTGATCATGCCAGCCTCTTCTTCGTTCAGTGCCATCTCCTATCGGAGATCGGCAACCACCTTGGTAAATTTTGAGCAATCCTCAGCCAGTTAGGGATCGCATTGATCCTCTGTATAACGATGAAACTAACCGATTAAAAAAAAGTTAGAGTTGGAGAAGCAAATACTCCTGAGTATTGTCGAATGCAGTGCAGAATCCAACGGCAGAGTTTCTCTCGAAAGTTGCCACAGTTAAATGTTACGAGCAGAGGCGGCTTGTACATAAGTACCACAACACTGCAGTACCCCAAGGACAAAATGAAAAAATTAAATTTTGTTTGTGTTTATAAATAATAACAATTCTTACACCATTATATTAATGCAATACAACACGTTAAAGCTTATGTTTTGACATAAATTGAATAGTTAATAATTGAAATTGTTCGATTAACGCTTTAGATTACGACACAAATGCACTGCGATCTAACACAGGGTCGGAATTATCACATTCGGCCAATTGCAGCTAGACTCGCCAATATTCGTTTGCGCTTCTCATTGCACATTACAAGTGATTCCGACCCTGCTCGTTTGGACTGTGTATCGTATGCTAGTGAGCGTTATTTCTGTGAGATACGAAACTTTTATTATTGGTGCGTGTTCGTGGTGAGGGTCAACTATTTTTTGTAAATCTTATTTTATTTTGTTAAAATAACATATAACTGTTTATTTATTATAGATACAAGGCTGAATCATGACGAGTCACTGTTGAAAATATGAAAAGAATTATATATTTTTTCAATTATCATTATATGAAACAAATGCACTGCGATCTAACCCAGTGTCAGAATCATCGTGCCAATTGCAGCTAAACTTGCCGATATTCGTTTACACTTGTCATTGCACATTACAAGTGATTCCGACACTGCTCGTTTGGGCAGTGTCTCTTACAGATAAATTATATGCATGCACGCGTTATTGGTGTTTGTTCGTGGTGAGGATGAAATATTTTTAATAATGCAATTTTTTAATATTTAAATTTATTTATTAATAAATTGGTTACTGATTAGAAAAAAAAGGATTTTTTTTTATTTTATATATGCAGCACCCTCACTTGAAATTTTCACTGGCCGCCACTGGTTACGAGTCGTGAGTATGAGTCATGAAAATTGAATTTGTAGTTTCTTTCTACTTATATTGTGGGGGAAAGAAACTGCAGATATGTTTAGACTACAGTGGAGTGCTATTTCTGAAACACAGGTATCACATAAGGTGAAGATTAATTTTTCATTGATTGTGAGGGACAAAACTAGTAAAAAAGAAGTATTCGTCAGGTTCTTCCACTTTTGGCACTGCAAATACCAAAGTATGCCCCATGACTATAAGTCGAAATTATTATCGAGAATAACTTCTGGTTGGTCCATAGGAAATACTTGGTATTTCACTACTCATGGATGAAGGCCCTTTCCCCTTTTGATTGAACTTTGTGATTCATTTTATAGCAGTTGGTTCTACCACCATGCTAAGCATTACGAGACCAAACGAGATCTGAAATTTTTTAGAGCAGGATTTGCGATCCTTTGTTTCCTCAAAGAGGGTGATCTGTACATTTCTTTACATCCGAAAAGAATTAGACCTGTGGTACTTCTGACAACTAAGTTCGAAGCAACAGTAAAATTTATATAAAATGTGTTAGTTTTCCCCATCTGTAATATAAGGTCCACTGTGGACTTCACTCCGCACAGAACTGAATGGATATGCTGTTCTAGCCATTTGAGCCAAGCCAAAGCCTTTCAACTTTGAACGTTTATCCCTTCCCCCCCCCCCTTGTAACTCTGAATAGGAAGTATGGCCAAAGTGTTGGGTTTTAGAAATTTCAGGAGAATTACTCTAAAACATATTCCTGCAATTGTTATGTCTTTGAAAAAACGGTTCGACTCCAGTGATCTTTACGAGGAGACAACGGAATGTATTGCGAGCATCACTCTCATTGTCCTCCACATAAACCAGCAGTTCAGATTTCAGGCAATATTCGATATCTAATCAATTTTCGTACTAAGTCTCGAAATCTGTACGAATTTCTTTGTTCTGGTTAGAAATATAATTTATTGATGATATATCCACGATAATCCAGCGAATTGGATGTGTAGAAATTATTTGGAGAAAAACCATTATAAAACTCTTGCAGGTCGAATATACGTCGTAGTTTCCTTAGAGATATGCTAAGATATGAAAAACTATCAAGATATGTTTAACGGGTTGCAAACGTTAGCAAATATCTTTGATCCATCAAAACACACAGATTATGCCCAATCACTCAGATATTTTCGTAGTTTGATTTAATTGATAGAAAAAGCCGCGCGGTTTTCACAGCAGAACTCAAGTTTGTGACTGCCAAAGTCAGCTACACACAATGTTGGAATATGACAATCACGTTTCACTACAGTTTCATTGTCAAAAAAGATAACCAAAATCCGATTTTTTGGGGAACTTCGGTTTGAGGCATATAACATTGTTGTTCAGGGTGGAGGTGCAATCTTGCAGTATCAACAGTAATTTTTAGATGGAATTATGTGGCCTTTATTTATAAAGAACATAGCCAAAGATCTGTTGCAACGGTGGAATTTCGGACAAATATTGTTTTTTAAGTGCAAATTCAAATATTCGTTACCGTAGTGAAATGATTAGCACAATAGAACGTTCTGCACACTATGATAGGAGACAGTAGATGCATATATTCAAACAACTATATAATTGTAAACCCTTTCGAATTTTTGAATATTTTAAAGCAACTGGGGAAATAATAGACTGCCTCAAACAGAGCTGGGACCTTTCGTACAAAGTCATAGTGTTTACTGTGATGTAAGAGACGGATCGTTTTATTTGAATTTGGTCCCCAAAACACCACAGAAAAATCCGTATCGTCGAAAATATTAAAATTCAATATTCCAGAGTTAGGTGCTTCTAAAACAGAGCAGCTTTATGAATATAACATGCACTGAGAGCTGAACCCAAATTTTGTGAAGAGTTAAAGCCCTCGTGGTTTGTTTCTTTCTTTACGATTTAATCGCACTTGTCTGTATATTTCTGCATCATCGATGTACCAAGACACACCCAGAACAATTGCTTGGATCATGCAAAGATTGTCAATGTTGGTAACTTCTACAACAGCTCTTTGGTTGTCAGAAATTCATCCATGCTAAGCAACATTCTTTTAATTCTTTTTCTCCTGCCTTGATGACTAATATTGGTTAGTACTCCATTCGTTTCGACTTGCTGATAGCATCAAAACCAGCAAAAACGCACTCCATATTGGCTTTGGAAAAGCAGCATAAACTGCAAATTTATGTTGCTCTCTAAAGTGGAGAGAAAGTTAAACGAGTGAAAATTTCCTGTTGAAGACAAACGATCCATTACCTCATTAATAATCTTGAGAAGCAAATAAAAAATGACTCTGATGGGAGGTGTTCGAGCAATAAACGGAGTGGTTAGTCTCAAACCAGGCTATGAAATTTATGTACCACCTAAAGACAATTACAAACATTCATATGTAGCAGCATTATTTTTTTAATTTAAATTTTATTTTACTGTTAGGCCTGAGTAGCCCCTCGGAAAATTTCGTTTGCATCCATAATGCTTATCTGCGTGAAGAAAGATTATTCTAAATTCGATTCTAGTAGCCCATTAGAGTAATTTTTCCTAACTCTTTGTAGCTTCAATCAGTTCCCGAATTAGTCGATCTCTGGCTTGGACGAGTAGGATTTTTTTTTTTGTCCTATAAAATCAAGAAAATCGATTATAGCGCCCTCACTGTTTCAGACAATAATAAATTACATTAGGGTTAGAGACCAAAATAGCAACACTTGTTTACCATATTTTTCTCACTGGATTCCGTTTAAAATTAGTGATAGTCTTTGGCCAGTTATATTTGATCTAACGGTGGGGACCGACTGCTTCTCAGTCTCAAAAATTGAAATGGGACTAAAACAGCCTCTCCTACTGCTTTTGGGAAATAAAGGCGCTAGCCGATTATAATTATAATTATTTTATTTTATTTTACTTTTATGATCTCACCCATTCATCGGTAATCTAAAATTTGCTGTCTTCAAAAACACGCACACTTTTTCGGATATTTTAACTTTTTGTATACTTTTAGTAACGTTTGACAGTCGAATTATACAAATTTTTGGCGGTTTTATCCTTTCAATTATTTTTATTTATTTTTTTAAACTATTTTTTGGGTTCGATTTAGCTAATTTTTTTTTAACATTAAGAAGATTTCAATTTTCATAATGCCATTTTTATATTATTTCTTTATTTGTTTCAGGAAATGATTCATTTGTAAATTTGTGAGAGTGATCACGAGGTCTAAATTCCACACATTTAGCCACCTCCCAGGTGGCTAAACGTGTGGAACTTTCGATTAAGAAAGGGTACATGTGGAATTACCGGGAAGGTTTGAGAAGCTTAGAAGATTGCTTGGTTCAGTGTCATGGCATGTAAAACTGCAAGGGCTGGAGGTTGATAATGTTTAATTCATGGGAAGTGCAAAGGAGCGTTTGAAGGAGGCTGATTGTGTACCTAAAGTCCGGACAGTAAATCAAGTAGGGGTTAAATGGATGAATAACACCATTAACCTTTTCTGCAAAAAAAGAGAGAACTGTGGAGGGAATTTAAGGAGAAAGGTGACCTGCAGGCCCATGAACAGTATAAAGCCCAGGCCAAAAGGGTAACGAGTGTGGTAAGAAAAGCAAAAGCAGATTATGAAAGGAAATTAGCCGCTCAAGCTAAAGAGAATCCCAAACAGTTTTTTCGATATGCTGCAAGTACAAGAAAAATGTATATGGCAGAATGATTTTAATTAATGCCAATGGTAGGAAGGTAACTGAATCAGTTGAAATAGTGGAATTACTAAGCGAGCACTTTGCAGGAGTATGTCATCCAGGTGGTGATATTGCAGGAATGAAGGAATCAATAGCTTATACGGGAATTGAGGTGAACGAAATGGAGGTGAATAGTATATTATAAAACCTTAATGTGAATACATCTATGTGATTGGATGGTATACCAACTCGGGTCTTACATGAGGCGGCTAAATAATTATTAATGCCCTTGACCATTTTGTTTAATTTGAGTCTCGTGTCTGGGTTAGTCCCGAGGTAGTGGAAAGAGGGGGAAATAGTTCCACTGCATAAAGGAGGTTCCAAGACTGCTGTTGAAAATTACCGACCGATCAGCATATCATGAGTCGTTGTCAAGGTTTTGGAAAAAGTAGTCAAGGGAAAAATACAGGAATGGATAGATGAAAATGGGATACCGTATGGGTGACACCATGGTTTTGTGAAGGGTAGATCATGCCTCGGTAACTTGCTCACGGTTTATAACACAGTGGGGAGGGCACATTGCAAAAGCAGCTAAATCAGCTCATGAAATCACTTGGTTACTGAAGAATACTTTGACGAGCAGAGACAAGCAAGTTATTGTTCCTTTGTATCAAGCCTTGATAAGACTCCATCTTGACTATTCTGCCAAGAACTGGGTGCCAGGGTTTCTTCTTGATGAGGAGGAGGTGGAGAGGATCCAGAAGCGAGTGACCAAGATGATAGCAGGTCTATGGACTGAACCTTATGAGAACAAGTTGAAGATTTGTGGGTTGCAGAAATTGGTTGATAGGCAGAAAAGGGAAGATATGATTGAGATATTCAAATTACTGAAGGGTTTCTATAAGGTTAATTCAGAAGATGTTTTTCATAACAGGATTGGTGGTGGGAGGACTAAGGGCCATCCATGGAAACTGGGCAAGATTGGTTAGCAAGGGTGTTAGAACTAGGTTTTTGTTAGTGGTGAATGAGTGGAATAGGCTGCAATAGTCTATTGTGGGTTCCATGACTATGAATGAGTTCAAGGTAAAGTATGATAATTGACGTTCATTAACGATATGGGGATGGATCTAAGAGGAACAGTTCATTTGTTTGCTGATAATGCAAAGTTGGGCAGGGCAATAGTGAATGCAGAAGTTGTTAAAATCTTGCAGAACGACTTGGATAGATTGGAGTTCTGGGCTAATGAGAATGGATGTCAATTTAATGTGACGAAATGTAAGGTTATGCAATTTGGGAGGAAATATTATCAGCAGTATAACTACATTGGTGCAACTGTACTCCAGGAGATTGATGAGGCCAGGGACGTGGGAGTGTTGGTGGATAGGGAGATGAAGTTTAGTGGGCACATTGAAAAGTGGCTAAATCAGCTCATCGACTAACTTGGTTGTTGAAAAATACTTTGATGAGCAGAGACAAGCAAGTTATTGTACCTCTGAACCGAGCCTTGATAAGACCTCATCTCGACTACTGTGCCCAAATTTGGTCACGTAGGTTTCTTCTTGATGGGGAGCAGGTGGAGAGGATCCAGAGGCGAGTGACCAAGATGTAGGGCTATGGAATGAACCTTATGAGAACAGGTTGAAGATTTGTGGGTTGCAGAAATTAGTTGATAGGCGGAAAAGGGGAGATATGATTGAGACATTCAAATTGCTAAAGGGTTTCTATAGGATTAATTCAGAGGATATTTTTGAGATTTTGGAGGGAGAACTAGGGGAACACCTATGGAAGCTTGGCAAGAGTTTGGTCAGCAAGGGTATTAGAGATGGGTTCTTTACTTTTAGAGTGGTAAATGAGTGGAATAAGCTGCCAGAGTCTGTTGTGGGTGCTATGACGGTGAGCGAGTTCAAGGCAAGGTATGATAGATACTGTGAGAATGTCGTTTAGTTGTGTGGACATGATGTTTAGGGCCTCCCTCGTTGAGTCTAAGCACTCCCTGGAGTCGCCCGTAATAATAATAATAATAATAATAATAATAATAATAATAATAATAATAATAATAGATACTGTGTGGATGTTGAATAGTTGTTCTCGACATGATGTTTAGGACCTCCCTCGAAGGGAGGTCCTAAACATTTTTTTTTTTAACATTTTATTGTCTCAGATAAATTACATACATAGATACAACAATAGTTTTATATACACGTATATATATATATATATATATATACATAATATTTATAATACATTACAATTGTGAATAACAAATACTGGCGAGTTATTAATATTTTTAAATTATAATAATTTTTTTTAAATAAATAATATTTTTGTTCGCTGCTAAAATATTTACACATACATATATACAATAGTTATCTTGAGTATAATAGTAATAATTTTTTTTTCTTTTTTTTTAGTTAAAAAAAAAAACAATTTATTATGTCTCAGTATAAGTTACTTACAATAATAATATTTACAGTAATTACTATAAGGATTATACAGAATTTTAGATTTTAGAATATACATAATAATAATAATAATAATAATAATAATAATAATAATTTATTTATTTTATTCATTTATTTATTTTATTCATTTATTTATTTTATTCATTTATTTGTTATTATCATTATTTATTTATTTATTTATTTTATTCATTTATTTATTTTATTCATTTATTTGTTATTATCATTATTTATTTATTTATTTATTTTTTTTTTATTTTTTTATGTCTCAGATGAATTGCATACATAGTTGCTGTAGTAATTATATACATATATATAATATTTATAACACATTACAAGTGTGTATAACAGATAATTGCAAGTTGGTAATTTTCTTCCTCGAAGCTTAGCAGAGCTTATCTGAGGAAGATAATAGATGACAGAGGGTGGTGGGTTCATGGTTGTGTTCCTATACTGGTCACAAGCCAGGTGTTGATTTTACTGTTTGTTGGTACGTTCTTGTAAGAGTTCGACTGCTATTACAGTTTAACTTTTTTTTTTTTTAAATTTTTTTTTTTTTGTGCAAATAGGGTTGGATTTAAATGTGGTGTGTTTGTTTCTTTGTAATTTAAAGTTTGTTTCTTAATAATAATAATAATAATAATAATAATAATAATAATAATAATAATAATAATAATAATAATAATAATAATAATATTAATGTTTGGTTCAAACCTGCACTTACCAATACTCGAAAGTATTCTTAAGTGCATTTTTGTCCAATGTTTATATTTAAAATAAATTAATTATAATAAATGCTTCAAAAAACTTAACAAACTGCGGTAAAGAACTCGTATTTTAAATGTAAAAGGTTTCTCGTTGAGAGAAAATTCGTTTGAAACAGTGATTCATAAATGTAAATAAATAAATAAATAAAAGCCAAAACCGTGAGAAAATGTTGACTTCCTTCTTTTATAATGAAGTAGTATTCAATATTTTTGAAACTAAGTTTGACAGTTGCGAACTACGATTAGAAAACTTTAAATGTGAAAAAGAACAAACATTAGCGCAATAAACAATAGTTAAAATGTTATATGTTTATAGGGATACATCTACTGGGTTAACGCCATGTGAGTAGAATACATGTTTAGACCGAATAGTGGAAAATTATTACAGTTTCTGAAATATGACAACTGGAATGGATTCAAAAGTCAGTGATGTAATATAGCGAGAAAAATGTTCATAAACACCGGTTTATGTTGTAGTCATAGGAAAATTAATTAACGTCTCCGTAGTGCAATTGGAAGAACAACGAATATTGCTTTCTTCGACTAAAAAGGCCCGAGTTCGATTCTCGTCATGACGAGAGGAAGGCTTTTTTTCAGTTCAAGGTGAGTTGTCGATCTCATATGTACCTACGAGTAGCGGAGTTTTTCATTCCTCACACAGGCAAATCGGCCATAAAATATACAATTTATAGACAAATAAATACTGTTGTGGTAGTGGTGGGTAGTAGATGATATTATGAGGAATGATTGGAGTCTGTGAACTGGTTTGGTTTCAAAAAGTCACTTAGTGGCGGAGAGTATGCAGGTAGAGGTGGGCTGTACTAGATCTCTTGGTGAAGGTATATGTAAGTCAGAAGGAGTGTAAGATCACTTTCTAAACATTGTTACTTGTTTGACTATAGTGACATAACTATGAGCATCTCTGCCATTTACTTTCAATCCATCCATCCACCAGTGGTGGTGGTGGTGAAAATAGTTCTCTAGGAGGTGATACAAGTAATCAACGTGATTTTAGTCGATTTTGACGGAAGGCAGATAACCTCACTTTCTAAGCCGTGTTACTTCTTTTACTGCACTGATATCACTGTGAGGATCTCCTATCCATTCACCTTCCATCCATCCATCCGCCAGTCGTGGTGATGGTGGAAGCAGTTCTCCAGGGTGGAAGTGAGTACAAATAGGTAACGGATGTTTTAGCAGATTGGAATATGAGTGGAGCATGTGAATAGTTTGGTTTGGATACACCACGGGCGATTGCGAAAGAGTATGTGAGTGACTGATAAGAAACACCAAATGTATTGGCTGAGGCACATGAGTATCGAAAGGAGGTTAATATCACTTTATAAGCAATGTTATCTGCTTTACATATAACATTACTTATAAAGTGATAGACTAACATCGCTGTGATGATCTCTTTTACTTTTATCATAGGAAAAGAGATCATGCAGTGGAAGTAGTTTTTTTAAAGAATAATTGCATATAAGTAGATCACGTGAGCTTTAGCAGATGAAAACATGTTAAATATAAACTATAGGATACAAACTACAACAGAATATAAAGGACAACAAAATTAAAACTCACGTAAGTTTTTTAATTTTTTTTTATAATACAAATTCGTCAAAGTACAGTATACCTCGTACAATCGTTTCCTTTTTTTTAGATATCAAAATTACCATATATTTCTTATTTCAGTTAATAGGAAGACCGAAGTGAATGAGTATGACTGCAAAGTATGTCTTCTAATGTGATGCAGATGTTTCGAGAAATGCCCCTCATTTCTTGAAGACTTGAAACTTACTCCAGTAAATCTACAGTGACACTCGGAATCTAGTATAGATTTTCATGTTCCGGTATCCTTTGTAACTCTGTTCACACATACGATGCTAATTGCTGGGAAGATCTGGGACGTAAAGAAACGTTTATAGCTATTTTATTATTATTATTATTTATTTATTTTTATTTATTTATTTTTTGAAAGTGAATTATATTTTCTCCTTATTCAGATGCAGTGTTTTCTCCCAGAAACCCGTGTTTTCATCCCAACCAACAGAACACAATTAATAGACATAATACACTCTACTAGTAGTCTTGGTTCGGATATAATTCAAAACAATCCAATAATAACAAATAGGTTAAATCCAGAAGTATTAATTTTTAGAATTAACTTATGCAGTCTATTTCTTTCTGTTACTGTCCTATTAAGTTCTCATAAGTTTGTGCCTTCGAAGCACTGTTGTCAGTTGAGTTGTTAATAATGTCTGATCGCAATGCAGTCTATATTCAATAATCCAGTGAGTGAAAATCGATGAATAAGTAAGAAATCGCTAGCACTAAATTTAACATTGGATTAGCATAAATCAATCATATCACTATATAATTGGAATACAATAATGTGTGTGCACATTGTTGTGTGCATCAGTTGCCTAATAAAATTAAACAGACAAGACGATTGCTTCGATATCACTAAAGAGAAAACAAAATTGTGACTGGGAATTAGGCTAACCATAGGTACCGTTTTGAACGGAACAGTAGCCTTTGTTTCGTATTTCCCGGCAGTCCCGTCGTTTTAATAAAAATGTCAATTTTGTCCCGTTTTTAATAAAAATATAAACATACTTTAATATTGGTCAATCATAAATTATTATTCATAACCTATAATCGTATAACAAAATCATGGATATCAATAATTTGTATAACCATAGAGTCGCATTGTTCGATACTAAATATCGATATCTGCAGTGATTTATTCAGAGAAAATAAAAAAAAATACATATTGGCGACCTTTGCGCGTCTCAGACGCGCATAGTATGTTCAGCTGTAATGTTAGTTTTTCTTTGCCTGCATGCTAATCGGGGGTTCTGTTATTCAATGACGTGCAATGTCAAAGAGGCGAAACTGCAGTTTTAATGACAATCTCCAGAAAGAATTCGTTGCTCATGGAGGCAGAAGCGATATCTACGTTGCCAGAAACATAAGGATGTTGAAATGACACTGGCTTCAGTTTAAAACATCAGCTCGTTTATGGTGATACGTAATGGTGATAGTGAAAGCGATAAAATTGCAGCAAGTGAAGCTCTTGTTGCTTATCAGCCTGTGCATCACAGCCAAAGTTTTCGCGCAAATGACTGCTTGTCGACATTGATAAACAAAATTTATGAACCAACATTTTCTTCAGCACGTACCAAATCAGAAGCAATAATTACCAGCGTTTTATCACCATACATATTGAGCAATTTATCGTCTTACTTTTTCATGAATACAGAATATTACTTAACCCCTGTCCCGTTTTTGTCTTAAGGAAATGTGGTCAGCCCACTGGGAATGAAAGTTGGATCTGTTATTATTATCCCAAAATGAAAATTCAGCGAAATGTTTGCCATCGTATCTCATCCAGGACCAAAAAGTTCAAACTCAACCTTCCACAGGAGAGTGGGACAGCAAAGGCGTCATTAACCAGAACTCTATGGTGAAAGGGATAAATTCACGATAATAAATTCATGAAGTCTTCTGAACCGGCATTACTTCATGAATTTATTCATTGCTTCTGAATCATTGCTTTTACACTGCGAATGCATTTTTTAAACTAATACAGAAACGCGATTCTTATTGTATTTTTTTGTTATTTGTCACGCTATTTTAAAGTTTTTAAAATAGCGTGAATATACAAAGATATAACTTGGTAGCAATTTGCGAGATGATTGTCAATATCATCTTTAAAAAAGAAGGAAATTGTTTTTCATCATGTGGTTGCTTATACGTGATTAGTTTGAGATCACTCTTCCCATAATCCTACTATATAATTGGAACCATCGACTAGGTGACCTGCTGTGTTATATAATCTTCGGTATTAATACTTCGCACTAGAAGCAGCATCACATTTTTAAATGCTGAAGATTTCAGTTGCCTTTTTAGTCCTTTCGTCAAAAAGTGATACAAAAATTTGATTTGTCAGAAAAACGGATTGTTTCACATATAAAATAGGTATACTCTTATCAGTGGCGGCCCGTACATAAGCACTGCGACAGTGCAGCATCCCCAAGGAAAAAATGAAAAATTTAAATTTTGTTTGTGTTTATAAATAATAACAATGCTTACAACATTATATAAATGCAATACATGTTAAAGGTTACAGCTTATATTTTGACATTGATTGAATAGTTAATAATTGGAATTGTTCGATTAACACTCAAGATTAAGAAACAAATGCATTGCGATCTAACGCCGATATTTGTTTATGCTTGTCATTGCCCGTCATGTCATTCAGACACTGTCCAAAGGCAGGTTATTTTTAGTATCCTTACGCACGTTATTTCTGTGACATATTATTATTATTATTATTATTATTATTATTATTATTATTATTATTATTATTATTATTATTATTAGGTATCAGACCTAAAGATATAAAGCAACATGCAACTAGTTTAAGCCCTATCCTACACTAATAAATAAAATATTTAAAACAGGACAGATACCAAGTATGCTAAAGACCGCCATAATTACACCCATACACAAACAAGGAAAAAGAAATTTAATCAGCAATTACAGACCTATAGCAACATTACCAATTATCAATCAAATTATGGAGCGGATCATACTGAAGAAACTCACAGCATACACTGAGATCTTTAATATTATCCCCAAAACACAATATGGTTTTCAGAAAAATAAGGGAACAACATCTCTCTTGGAAGACTTTACAGACGTAATTAATACCGCCTCAGACAAAAACAAAATAGCCATGGTAGTCTTTATAGATCTAACCAAAGCATTCGATACACTTACACATCAAACCCTGTTAGAAAAGCTGAGGCATGTTGAAATAGACGGGCCTCTTCACAGGTGGTTTACAAACTACCTCCAAAATAGAAAGCATATCACACGTATCGGATCAAACCGAAGCAGAGAGCTACCAGTAACCTGTGGAGTGCCACAGGGAGCTGTACTCTCCCCAACTCTATTCAACATTTACACGCACGATATTAATCAGTTACCACTCAAAGGTAAGATATTCCAGTACGCAGACGATACAGCAATAATATCCATCCATAATAACGCAAGCATAGCTCAAACAAATATGCAACATGATATAAATCTGATCATAGACTGGCTCACGAAAAACTCCATACACTTAAACTCGGAAAAGACAAAATTAATGATATTCAGAAATCCACTGACTCGACCAGTTGATAACAAATATATAACCATCCAACATCCACTTTCCAACACAAAAAACACACAGAACAGCAAAACCACTACAATCACTCAGGTTGAAACAATACGATACCTTGGAATTTACCTCGATGCAGATATGAACTGGAATAGCCATATAAAACATCTACACAACAAACTCCGAACAATAAGTGGCAAACTCTACAGATTAAAAGACATAGTTCCCATACGCCTAAAAACACTAATATACATGCCAAAATATACTAAGATACGCTATAACAACGTATGCTTTCTGTGCACCCTACAAATTAAATAGATTAATGTCGCTACAGTACAAAATGACAAAACTGATCTTTTGGTAACAAAGAGAAAATCACGACCTTATAAACATTGCAATGGCAGAACACAAAATACTGACAGCAAAACATTTATGTCACTATGCAGCCTTGCTAAAACATTATTTCGATGCCAACTACAGGACAGTTAGAAATACATACCGTATAACAAGACCTCAGACTACTAATTATATCACATATAAATACAATAATCACTACGGAAAGGCCACCCGAAACTTCTACATCCCAGACACGATAAACAAATTACCTTTTGAATACAGAAACCTTACAAACTACAATAGCCTGAAAAGAGCTCTAAGGACATACTACGAACAAGAAACCCGCACCCAAAATACCATACAAACTTAATGAAACACAATATATTCACTCAGGCTTCCAGTTCAGCGACGCATCAGTACATTCCAATTTATTGTGTGTGTGTGTGTGTGTGTGTGTGTGTGTGTGTGTGTGTGTGTGTGTGTGTGTGTGTGTGTGTGTGTGTGTGTGTGTGTGTGTGTGTGTGTGTGTGTGTGTGTGTGTGTGTGTGTGTGTGTGTGTGTGTGTGTGTGTGTGTGTGTGTGTGTGTGTGTGTGTGTGCGTGCGTGCGTGCGTGCGTGCGTGCGTGCGTGCGCGAATTTCTCAATCATAGATCCCGTAGCATCCTAACACAGCAAAAAAAAAAAAAATACATAATAACCAACTGGTGTCATCCTCAGATAAGCTTACATTTAAGCTTCGAGGATGAAAGGAAAAAAAAAATTAGTTCTCATCCAAGATGTATCATATGTAACCAAATGCATGTAATGTACGTATCACAAGAAAACCAATGTATGTATTATATGTAAACCAACGTACGTAATGTAAATATCACATGTAAACCAACGTACGTAATGTAAATATCACATGTAAACAAATGTAAGTAATGTATCATATGTAAACAAATGAATGTAATGTATATAATAATTGTAACAAATGTATGTAATGTATATAATAACTGTAACAAATGTATGCAATGTAAACAAAAAAAAATTATTATTATTATTTAAAAATATTATTAACTTGCAAGTTTCTGTTATTCACAATTGTAATGTATTATATATAATGTATATAGTGTATATATAATTATTACTGCATCTATGTATGTAATTTATCTGAGACATAATAAAATGTTTATAAAAAAAATTAAAATTAAAATTTAAAAAAGAAAATTATTATTATTATTATTATTATTATTATTATTATTATTATATTATTGCGGGCGACTCCAGGGAGTCCTCAGACTCATCGAGGGAGGCCCTAAACATCATGTCCACACAACTATATGACATTCCCACAGTATCTATCATACCTTGCCTTGAACTCACTCACCGTCATAGCACTCACAACAGACTCTGGCAGCTTTTCCACTCATTTACCACTCTGAAAGTAAAGAACCCATCTCTAACACCGTTGCTAACCACACTCTTGCCAAGCTTACATAAGTGTCCCCTAGTTCTCCCAGCACCAGTCCTGATCTCAAAAATATCCTCTGAATTAATCCTCTTCAAACCCTTTAGCAATTTGAATGTCTCAATCATGTCTCCCCTTTTCCGCCTATCAACTAATTTCTGCAACCCACAAATCTTCAACCTGTTCTCATAAGGTTCATTCCATAGACCTGTTATCATCTTGGTCACTCACTTCTGGATCCTCTCCACCTTCCCATCAACAAGAAACCGAGGTGACAAAATCTGGGCACAGTAGTCGAAATGAGGTCTTATCAAGGCTCGGTTCAGAGGTACAATAACTTGCTTGTCTCTGCTCATCAAAGTATTTTTCAACAACCAGGTGAGTCAATGAGCTGATTTAGCCACGTTTGCAATGTTCCCCCTAAACTTCATCTCCCTATCCACCAACACTCCTAAGTCCCTGGCCTCATCAATCTCCTGGAGTTCAGCTCCACCAATGTAGTATACTGCTGCTAATCTTTTAACCCCAAAATGCACAACCTTACATTTTGTCACATTAAATTGACATCCATTCTCCTTAGCCCAGGAAACTCCTGGGCTAAGTCTTCCTGCAATATTTTGACATCTTCTCCATTCACTATTGCCCTACTTAACTTTGCATCATCAGCGAACAAATGAACTGTTCCTCTTAGATCCTTCCCTATATCGTTAATGAACAAATTAAACAGCAGTGGTCCAAGAACAGATCCCTGCAGCACACCCCTGGTCACAAGCCATCTTTTGGACTCTACTTCTGAATAAACTACTCTCTGATATCTCTCCATCAACCACCCACCTATCCATCTCACGAAACCTATATCCATTCCCATATGTTGTAGTTTACGGATTAGAATTACATGTGGTATCCTGTCAAATACCTTAGCCAGGTCCAGCAGTATCACTGTAAACCCATTATCCTTATTCAGTTCAGCCGTCACTGTGTTATAAAACTCGAGCAAGTTACTGAGGCATGATCTACCCTTCACAAAGCCATGCTCTCCCCTGTACCATATCTTATTTTCATCAATCCATTCCTGTATTTTTCCCTTGACTACTTTCTCCAAGACCTTGACAAACAACTCCTGATATGCTGATCGGTCAGTAATTTTCAACAGTAGTCTTGGATCCTCCTTTATGCAGTGGTACTATTTTCCCCCTCTTTCCACCCCTTTGGGACTAAACCAGACCCGAGACTCAGATTAAACAACATGGTCAAGGGCACTGATAATTCTTTAGCCTCTTCACGTAAGACCCGTCCCGGTATACCATCCAATCCCACAGATGTATTCACATTAAGGTTCTGTAATAGACTATTCATTCATCATAATTCCCATATATAAACAAATGGTTCCTTCATTTTTTCAATGTCACCACCTGGATGATATACCCTTGCAAAATGTTCGCTCAGTAATTCGACTATATCGACTGATTCAGTGACCGCCTTACCATCGTCATTCCTTAAAATCATTCTGCCGTGTACAGTTTTATTTTTTTGCTTGCCCCATATTGAAAGAAGTGTTTGGGATTCTTTTTAGCTTGCATAGCTATTTTCCTTTCATAATCCGCTTTTTCATTTTTTACTGTTATTCATCCATTTAACCCCTACTTGTTTTACTATTTGGACCCTAGGTATACAATCAGCCATAACCTCTTGGAAATGCTCCTTGACCATTTTCCATGCTCTATCGACATCCAGCCCTTGCAGTTTTACATGCCATGGCACTGAGCCAAGCAATCTCCTAAGCTTGTCATACTTACTAGCATGGTTATTCCACATATACCCTGTCTTAATCGAAATTCCACACCTTTAGCTTCCTCCCAGGTCAAGTCCTTATGATCACTCTCACCAATAGGTGGCAACATGGTCATATTCATTACACTCAAATTTTCAAATGCTAATAACCAATGTTTTGTCCCTATCCACGATTTTTTTTGCCTTTTATATTTCTCACAAGTGAATCTCTACTTATCTTTATCCAAAACTCTTCTATGTATGAGATATCACCCAAATACAAATACTTAAGCTTTTTCTCTCCTTAGTGTCCCTAATATTTATATTATACTGCGCCTTTCAGGTCATTTAGTTTAAGATATATAATTCATAAACAAGGAGCAATTACCAAAATATGTCTGATTGTAAAACTAATATGCAGTCGTGACCCTTATCTCGTAACTTAACAAAATATTTTCCCTTGCGTGATTAGGTTCGTACGTTTTTCAAGTGGTCATTAGGCAGCAATTTCAGACTACTGTAATTTCAATGAACAAAAGTTTATTAAATTCTTAAATATGGTACAATTCAATTTTCTATTATATAAAATCAATTTCATACTAAGAAAAATAATTACAAATTAACATTAGCAACATACAAGTATTAGGCTAAGATCCTATATGGGATTTGCGATCATGCTGCCATAACAGATTCTATACATACAACAAATCCATATAATCCCAGAACTAATTAACACTTTACTTAACCTTATGCTCTATAATGCAGTATTACCATGGACACATATTTATTATCAGTTTACTCTATCTAACTTACTAAAACAATAATTAAGGGGATACAAACCCCTTGTTGTTCAACTGCCAGTAAGCAAAACTCTAAGATCGAGAACTACGAATCTATGAGTTTCATAGATACCGAAAAACTATCGGCGAATCCAAGTGTAATGACACTTGGATTCGCCGATAGTTTTTCGGTATCTATGAAACTCATAGATTCGTAGTTCTCGATATTAGAGTTTTGCTTACTGGCAGTTGAACAACAAGGGATTTGTATCCCCTTAATTATTATTAGGGGGATACAAATTATTAAGGACACCAGAAAAATAGCCGTTTGGCTTTCAATTTACTAAAACAATATAGGTTAAACTATCCTTTCGCTGTGCTAACACATACTTTTGACCCTTAAAACTCTCATATACAAATACAATACACATACATAAATCCCTAGGCACATGAATACTTATTAAATAATATCAAGCTTACTCTCATTCTAATCTGACATATACTTAAGTCCTAGCTTAATTCTTCTTAAACTTCTTCAACTGTCCAATAATTGAATAGTGATTACAAATACATACGATTTCAATTAACACGAGATTTTTTTACAGTACCTCTTTTGACTTGGGTCTGCTACGCTGGTTTCTACCTCTTTTCGATTGTACCTTTCTAGAACGAACACTTTTTTGATCTATCAGTCCGAAGTTCCTTTTGCATTAAGCAGGGCTCTCAGGAAATTTACTTTTTGTGCTTGAATTATGAACACACATAGGATCATCTAATTTTACGGCTGTGAAAGACACCACGTGGCCACTTAACGGATTTCTTTCTCTCGTTACGAATACTGGATGTTGAAACACACAGACAATATCTTCCTTCTTTTAACATATGACGATTCTCGTTTCTTGTATTAGGAACACGGAATCGAAATCCCGTGCACTTTGTTTCCTTGTTGTGTCAGATGGAGATAACTCCTAAGCGTCACTCAGGAAAACCCGCGAAACTTTAGAGCAGGGGTTCCCAACCTTATTGTTTCCTAGAGCACATTCTAAAATACCGGTAGGGCGACGGACGCCATCTATTTTTTCAAGCAAATTTTTTTAATTCATTTGTTAAATGACACATACAAAGCTTATATTATGAATGTTTTATTACTTAAAAGTTTACATTATATAAAAATTTAAATATATATGTAAGTTAGTGTGATCTTTGGCATTGCATTTCATTGGCTGGTGCTTCGTAATTAGGAGAATATGATGATATTCCAGTTCTTAAACTGGAATGAACAACTTCGAATGTGCGTCTGCTTTATATTGTATGCGTTTAATACTCGTCACGTGTCATATAGCATGCCATGAATTGTTGCGTGATTATTTCAACCTATATGGCACACGGTTGAACAGCGGTGGGCACACACAAATTGGTCGACGGGCGCCATGGTGCCCGTGGGCATAGGGTTGGGAATCCCTGCTTTAGAGGAATCAAAGAGCCCTGTGGGGGGATTCCTAACCCTTTTATACGAGTGTTTCTAACGGCACCTTCTTCAATTTCTTCCCCCCCCCCCCACTTATTGGAGTCGATTTCACTCACCAATTAGAGTGGCGTTTTTCTGCCAAAACATGCTGCTATCCGTGTGCACGCAACTGACACGTGATGACGTCTCACTTCAGGAATTGACCTTGAGGGCTAGCCTTTTGTTTACGCTAGCCTCTATGTCGAATATACAAAATTAATCCCTTTTCCAAAATTTTCTAAGAATTTACTTGAATATTTTAATCTCTAGCCTCTCACATACAAATTCTTGTGACTAATCCTCTTTCTCATACTTAACCTATTTTTTTCATATCATACTGTAATAAAATTCCCTTTTTTATTATTTAATTAAACAAACAATTTCATCTATAATTTTCACTTGGATGCAAGCATAATTTTCTTTCTTAAATTTTATGTATTAGCTACTTATATAGGATTTTTATCTTTTTCTCTTGTTACACCATGATAACTGAAATTTTCACATTCTTGGCTTATTAGGGTGTAACACCAGGTGAAGTACTCTCAAACCCCTAGTATTTTCAATTACATGCTGTCTCAGATAGTTATCCCTTAATAATTGAATAAAATCCATTTCCTTCCTCACATGTGTTCTCGCCTCCCAATCAACGTTACCATAGTTGAAATTCCCCATAATAATTACCCTCCTTCCACTCATTTCATCAATTTGTTTATGCATACTATCTCCACCATCTATTCCATCACCTGGTCTAGCAGCACCCAACTATATATTTTGTTCTGCCAGTCTCAATCTCACACCAAATATTCTCAAATGAGCTCTTCACTATCCTGCCATACAACTTCAATTCTCCTTGGCTGCAGTTCATCAGCTATCATCAATAACACTCCCCCCCCCCCATTTTATTCTCTCTGTCCCTCCTAAATACACTATAACCTACACATTCTATCCCACCAACTATATCATCTTCCGTCAGCCATGTTTCACTAATGCCAATAACCTGTGGCCAGGAAGAGCCAATCAAGGCCAAAAATTTTTCCTTCTTGTTCCTAATACTCCTGGCACATGAAACGTTTATTATTGATGCGTGTACGTGGTGAACTGTTTTTTGTGAGTCTTATTTTATTTTGTTAAAATAACATATAATTATTTATTTATTATAGATGCAAGGCTGAATTATGACGAGTGCCACTGTTGAAAATATGAAAAGAATTATATTTTTTCAATTATCGTTACACGAAACAAATGCACTGCGATCTAATGCCGTTATTCGTTTGCGCTTGTCATTGCTATTGATATGAAACTTTTATTAATGGCGTTTGTTCGTGGTGAGGATGAAATATTTTTAATAAAGCAATTTTTAATACGTAAATTTATTTATTTATAAATTCGTTACTGATTAGATTTTTTTTTTTTTGCATATGCAGCACCCCCACTTAAAATTTTCACCGGCCGCCACTGATTCTTATATACATATAAATAGTAAAATAAATAGCATAAATAATAAAATGCCTTTCTCGATGGTTTTCTGAATCACACACGGACGCGCACGTTATGGTACAAGTATAGGCTGTAAAGAAGTCATTATCTCTAAAACACGAGTTCCATATTTTCAGATCAATTATTTGACTCACACAGTTGTCGACAAGCTGTCTGACTATAATATTTACAAAAAAAAAAAAAGAAAAAAGAAAAAAAGAGTAAAACTTGTCACCGAAATAAAAAAAGGGTTACTGCTAGCAGAATTCTGTTTAAATTTACTAATTTATTAAATTAGTAAATTAGTTAATAAACTAAAAAGTACGAAACTACCGTATTATTGTGTTCATTTATTTATTCTTTCCTTTTTGTAAATGGAAAACTATCTTTATGTTTATATATGTAATATTTATATGTCTTTTTTTTTTTATCGTATGAATTTCATTTAAGTTTGTAATCCGAGGTGAAGTGACAGCTAAAGAAAGATCTGACGCATAAATTTCATTCTCATATATTACTGCCTTCTAGATTGGATGTCGTATTCTAAGATGTAGCGCCAAATTTTCGATAATTAACTCAAAATGCTTTAGATTTTTCTTTATTATTGTATTTTATCTAGTTTTAATTACGTTTCTGTCACATGAAACGCAGTGGGTTTTTTTCATTCTAATACGTATGTATAAATTACTGCTATAATGATTGCATTATGGCCGATTAAAAAAGGAAATTCTCTTGAAGCCTTATTAATTCCCAAGGAGAGTAGATGGACACTTTTACCTTAGCCATTTATTTATTTATTTATTTATTTTTAGAAATTGGTAGACAGTCAGTCTCCACTCTCATCACCAATACTTGAGTTCCTTCGTGGCCTTGAATGATATATATTACTGGTGAAGAAAATGCGACAAATTCTTCCCCTTTGTGTTCCTAAGCCTTACTAGCATTATCTTGGGCACTAGTGTGCATTCTATGGTTGATTTTTTCTGAGTTTCTGGAAGAACATGTTCTTCTTGACAGAGTTACAGAGCAAAGAGCTCGAGAACACACTGAAAAAAAGGCCTAGAAGGCCTAGAAGTTCCTGTCGACGACCGGAATGAAACCTATAATGGTCTTTCTTTGTATCTTTTGAAGATATAGAGTTATCAAAGTGTTACCACAATGTTACGCTGGCAAATATTAGCTAACATAATGGCAATACATGGAGTTATTTTAAATATTTCTGTATTTTAATGATAGCTAAATTGTGATGAAAATACGTTAGTTGCTTATTTAGCTCCGTGGATTTTAGAAAATGAGCGAGGTAAAGGGAATTTGAAACGCACCTTGGAACAAAAAGCTTATGTAAAAGTGATCCATGATGGAGAACATTTTGGCAACCATATATTAAAAAAATCAACTAACCCCTTTTATTCCTTACAGATAGTAGGCAGACTGATTTCGTCCTATCTAACGCTTGAAGACTGAGTGGGCAGTAAAACTTGTTAGCCAATCAGAGATAGCTTGCATAAGACTAGCACTAATTATAAACGGCATTCGATGAAGAGACGACAGATGACGATTATGCTCGACATCTCGTGGTCCCTAATCCTAATTATAATATGTTACAATAATATGTTATTATCTGAAATAGTGTCAGTTATACGGTCGTTTTTGTTTGAGCTTCCGGGAGAAAAATCCTGCTTGCCCGTTCGAAAGATCCACTAATTGGGGAACCGGTCTCTGAAAGGCATAGAAAAAGTTCCTGTAGTCGAAGACTAGACTTGAACTTAAGTTTATCTTTGGGAAGCCTACAACTATGGAGCATATGCCACCTTTCACTGAGCTACAAAAGCCTATCGCTGTGATATAGAATTACACATTTCAATCGTTCCGCTCCGTATTTCTGTATTTCATGATACTTCCCACTGAAATAATTTAGTTTTAAATATCTACAGTCCCAATCTGATCACGTAGTATTATTTTCTTTTCTTCCTACTTCAATTTTTCGTTCCATCCTTTTTTCCCACTATATCTTTCCATCTTCAGTCATTTATTTTATTTATTGCTGTTAGATAATTTTTTTCCCTTTTACGTTCTTTCCCCCCTTTTTTTGTTACTAGTTCTTCGTAATAGTTTTTATCTTCAGGTCCTTAATTATCTCTTCCTTTTTTTTTTTTTTTCTAACGGTTCTGTCCTTTTTCAGCACCGTCCGTTTAGATTCTTTCAGCTTCGTTTTCTATATCTGGTTTCTTTTTCACAAATCCAAACCAACCAACCGGAGAACATACTTAGTTTACAAACTAGCTGGGTAAAGTTTTATTATCCACTTGGCTGGCGACAGAGAATGCATTGAATCTGAGTATTGTCGAGTGCTGCAGGATCAAACAGTAGACGTGTCTCTTGAAAGCTAAGCAACTAATTTTATGAGTCGTGAAAAATGTATTTGCATTCTCTTTCTCCTCAGGTTCAGGAAGAAACTACAGATATGCTTAGATAGGCTTACCATAATTTTTTTTTTTTATCAAACCGGGACATTATTGAGAGTTTGCTCAGCTAAGTACTTATGATTCAAAAGGCTAAATAATGGAGTGGTTAACAAAAAACAACATTTCGTAGATAATTTTTAATTACTCTTAACTGAACATAACTTATTATTAAAAAGTTATTAATATTTATCACTAACGTGAACTTTCTTTAAAAATTCTTTGTTATTTTTAATCGCGTCGAAAAATTCACTACAATTTAGTTCACCATTAAGTTTGTAGCGCAATACAGCTTTTACTGTTGATTCAGCCATTCTACCTCTTTCTTCAGACCATATGTTATTCATTATTGAGAACATCCTTTCAACAGGTGAAGATGTGCCTGGCAGGCTGAAAATGTATTCTATAATTTGGACAAGATTGGGCAATGAAATGTTCTTTTCTTTGAAAATGACTGAATAGTTGTATCCATTTTTCTTCGCAACTTGTATTTTTCAAAATGTCATAGTTCGCCGACCAAAAAGCTTTTGCAATCACCACTTCATCAAACAGTTCATCCATATTTATTGCATTATTTGTAAGAGTTTCATTAATTTTTTCATCTGAAGAATTTCCGACCAAGTTAATTCATTGTTGTATATCCAAGTAAAAGATTCTGCTCCACCAAAACTGTTTTCCCAAAGCGGAATGTAAGAAAGACATCGGTCATAAAATTTTGTAAACTCTTGTAGTAATATTAATACTTCCATTATTTTCCATTATTCTAAAAAGCTTTTTTGCTTCTTGAGGTATAAAATCACGCCTTTCTTCAAGATTTGTTTTTAATTTTCTAAGTTCAATGACAATATCCGTTGCACTCGCTTTTGCTTTCCATAATCAAGATAGATTTGTTAAACAATTTGAGTTGCCCGTGCACACACCACAAATACATTTCACCACAATCATTATCAAAGAACTGTTTTATCATCACCGGACAGTGTTCTTGTGAAATAAAATATGATTTCAGTCCCTCATAGATTTCAAGTATTCTGTCAATAGCTGGAAGTAGCGAAAGAAAACGGGTGTTGCCATGTTGAAGAACCTTTTTATACTCTACATCTACAAATTCACAGAACGCTTTTAGTTGAGTGACTCGAACCGTATAAATGTAGAAATATTTATAAATTTTAACTATTAAAGCTTCTATTTCAATAGGTAGAACATCAACTGCAGTTTGAAGACAGTTGTGAACGATGTGAGCACCGCAACCAATGCGCACAATATTTTTTCCTAGTTCCTTCTCTCCTCTTCGTTTTACACCCCCAAAATTGGTATTGCAGTTATCTCCACAAAATCCAATATTTTTTTTGTTATATTATGCGGCAGAAACTTCCTCAAAGATATTGTCATATTTTAAAGGTGCCGATCCAAGTGACAAAGAATTTTTAATAGTTGCTAAAAAAGCAACTTTTGCATTTCATGTTGCTATTCACAATCTCAGCTTTAAGTCTGCCGATTGTTCATCTAAATTGATATCAAAGCTTTTGAAACAAAGTTTAGACTGGGTAGAACAAAATGTGAAGCTGTCATTGTTAATGTGATTGAGTCACTGTTGTTTCAGCAACTTTATGAAGATTTAAACAAAACAAATTTTGAAGAATCAATTGACGATATCAATTGATTCTTCCAACAGGAAAGAAATTAAAACTGTGCCATGGGGTGTGCGGCGTTCTGCACCAGATTAAAAGTTAAACTTTTAAACTTGCAATCAGTTCCCGGTGAAACTGCAGAAATACTGACAAACCATTTAATGTCAGTTAGACTAGCCTTATGTTTCGCACATGTCAAGTGATTTTTTATGTCCGAACGCCCACTAAGAGCCACAGAAAATTCTGAAGAGCACTGTTCACATTTCACTTTGTCAATATGACCACAAACTTTTTTCAAAAACGGATAATCCTTTTTTAATTCATTCGTAAACACACAGTTTCTTTTTGGCATTTTGGGATTAAATTAATTTAATGAAGTAAAAAAAAAAATCACAAACAACACGCCGAAAAGAAACACCGACTCGCAATCTAAACTCAACTAAGATTGCGCATGCTCAACAATGACTTGCGACGCAGCGTACAGACCAGAGTCAAAGTGGGGTATTCCTGTTGCTTAATCGCCATTTTCCGAGGCTGCACTTTTTGTACTGCGTGTATATTCTGCACTTTTAAATTTTTACCAAATAACCGGGACAAAATGACAAACTGGCCTGGACCGTACCTTCAAACCGGGACGTATGGTAAGCCTATGCTTAGATAAACTAATATTACTAACGAAAAACAAAACAAAACATAACATTGCTATTCCCCATATAATTCGTGCAAACATAACAGCATATTAAAGGCACAATGAAGGCTTCGAAAGACCATCGACAATATCCGACGTTTTTAATTTTACTGAAGAAACCTTTGGAAACAACAATGCTCAGTCATATAATTGAAAAATATGCACACTGTCGATATTTTCCAAAACGTTTGAATTCATATTGACGCTTAAAGTTATATCAGTAATTTTGAATGCTGTAATTGCTTTAAATTATTTTAACGCATTTTTTTTTTTTTTTTTTTTTTACCTTAGGATATGGGATTTCTAGCACTTTGGCGCTGCTAGCCAATTGTTAAAAATATGGCGCTATTCACAATTATTATTTGTTTTTTTTTAAAAAAAAAGGAGAATAAAAATTTACAGTACTGTATTTATTTCTCGCCAGTCGATAAAATTTAACTAATGAATGTTTCTTACCATCTGACGTGAATATTAACCCTAATTCTCTTTCTTAATTTCTCTTTTTTTCCCCCCTCTTTTCTTTAGTGCTATCATCCTGTTGAAGAAAACTACAAAGTCCTTTAAATGCATCTACGCCTTAATTTGCGACCACCAAATTAAAATTCTTAAAAGTTTTTTTTTTTTTTTTTTGTAAAAACGTTCTTAAAATGTTCTTTAAAGTAGTGCAAGCTAAGCCAACTCCAATGCTGAGGATTGTATTCTCGTAAGCTTTCAGGTGAAATTTTACGAAACTTTCATACAAACATTTGCCTTTGAAATAATGTTGGATCTTTAATATTCACTTTTCCTATGTAACTTTTTTATTATTTTTTTTAAACAGAATTTGTTAAAAGTGCTCTAACGTTTTTACTAACAGATAATTTTTAAGTATAAAAAACGGTACTAATTCCGTTTTATATTTATATTTTAGATCGCAAATATTTTAGCAAAATCAAACTGAAAATTCCGGAAAAAAAAACGCAATAGTAACCTTACACAAAAGTTTTATCAGTGTCTTTAATATTAGCGGCTTGAATCTCATCGGGAACAGAGATTGACTAATCTCTAACGAAGAAAGGCAAGCATCTTAAATATGCTATTTATATTGAATGACCTTTCTGCTTCTCTCTCTCTCTCTCTCTCTCGTATGTAAACTGTATAATACATGTTTCTTAACAGATTTTTTTTTTTTTTCAGTTGATTTGGAGAAATTTGATACCCAGTGGTATGATAAGCGAATAGCAAACAGCAGATATCTCCAGTGACATATTAATATACGCAATCAGCACTTGTGCGGCTTCTAGCATCTCTATAATTACAGATATCAGTAGTTGCCAAATTAAACGTGTCGAAAGTGAGTTTTGAAGTATCGGTATTAGTTATCTTATTTTATTTAGTGTATATTCTTTCTCATTCCGGAGCAGTGGCTCTCAAACTGTCTCAGTTCGAGGCACATAATTACTCATATAAATATACGAGTATTTATATGAGTAATCACATATAAATTAGAACAGAGTTTGCTGGAAAACTTGAAGAACTAATCTTTGAAGGTAACTTGTGGGATAACTATAAACAGCAAATTACACGATAACCACAGTAATTAACTTAAAATGAAAGTACAAATATTTCGTACTGAAAACGTCATCAGTGCATAGAAACAAGCAAATCATAGGAACTGGAATACAAGGTACATACAACAACCGGTTTACTAATTAAAAACGGTTGCCGCGTGCTAGAAATTAAAATATTAATAAATAACATTAAAACTATGTTTGATGTTTACCCAAAATGAGAATCTCCCAAACTTTTGGGAGAGAGAGAGAGAGAGAGAGAGAGAGAGAGAGAGAGAGAGAGAGAGAGAGACAATCGTTCTTTAAAGTAATGCAAGCGAAGTCAACTCCAATGCCGAGGATTATATTCTCGTAAGCTCTCAGGTGAAATTTTACAAAACTTTTATACAAACATTCGCCTTTGAAATAATGTTGGATCTTTAATATTCACTTTTCCTATGTAACTTTTTTTTTTTTTTTAATCAGAATTCTTTCCTGAGACGTTTGCACAAGCCATTATCGTGACACGTTCTTTGAACATTTTTCGACCGGGCGTTGAGGCTTCATTTCTGTGAACTAGAGTTTTCTATGGTAACGACCTCGAACAAAGACCACTTTCGTCCGCATTATAAATTTGATCATCGGTTAAATTTAATTCAACGTTTTTTTCTAAAAAAGCTTTTTGGAATGGTTCTATGGCGGAAACGTCACTAGACAGTTTTTCCACTGATATTGATAGATACTACCGAATAAAATTTTCTAGCCAACGATCACTTGCTTTAAATTTCTGATCCGGGTAAATTGTGAATGGAAATGCTTGGCTTTCTGCTTTAAAATGTCTCCGGAGATGGGAGTATGACGACTTCTTTCTTGAAGAAATCACGTGTGAACAACAGAATCAAGTAAAGAAGAAAAATCACTTGTTTTCAGAGTTTGTCTCTTGCTTAGTCCTTCTTCTGTGGTTGAAACATAAGTTAAAATCCTGTCTTTCTTTTATTTATTTATTTTTTATGTCACTGATTGTAGATTTGCCGACAATGTATTCAGTAGCAAGTTGTACGACCGCTTCACTCTTTTCTAGACGCTGAATTACTTTATACTTATCCGACAATAATAATGTTACGTGTTTTCTTTTGGTAGGTTTCGACCCGGTAGCCATTTTAACAAAATAAATTTTTGTGTTAAAAACAGTAAAATAAAAAATGACGTTAATAAACAATAAAACTGTCACTTTTAAAATTTATCTGAAAAATAAAATTGCACTTATTAAAACAATCGATAATCATTCACTGAAAACTTACGAAAACACAAAACAATAAACGACAACTCAGACAAGTTTTCATTTCAATAACCAAAATTAAAACTGAGCGTTATATACAACCAGGCTTTAGGCAAGTCGTCATTGTTGTTGAAGGAACGTAAAGATACACGAACATTGTGCAATAGTGGTGACTAATCAGTTCATAGGACAGAGGAGATTCATGCCGACAATACAGTACGTACTGTACAGTATAAAAAAGCAAACGTGAACACACAATAAATCAAAATATAGGTCTACGGTATAACCGTACAATCGACAGTATGAAAAAAAAAAAAAAATACTGTACTGTAATAATAATAAAATAAATACTAATAGTTAAAATAATAATTATTAAATAAAAATAATAACACACAAAATAATAATATGTAATAAATAAAACATTTTTTTCTTTCAAACCGCACTTCGGATTACTGGAGGGTTCGGACTAGAGGTTCTGATTAGCGAGATGCTGCTACTCTCTCTCTCTCTCTCTCTATATATATATATATATATATATGTTAAAAATACCAAGCAGTTTTAAACCTGGTTTTACTCCAAAATTGCTTGGTATTTTTAACATTATATATATATATATATATATATATATATATATATATATATATATATATATATATATATATATATATATATGTGTGTGTGTGTGTGTGTGTGTGTGTGTAGAAAGTATTTTAACTTGGGTATAATAAATGTTAAAGATACCGAGCTATTTTAAACCTGGTTTTACTCCATTTCCCAAGTAAGCAAACAGACAAACAAGTCAAGTTTGCGCCTGCGACCATGAGTTGCCTTGGTCTTGCACTACGTGCAGAGCCAGCTGGACTTGCAACACTTGCAGGCGCAAACTTGACTTGTTTGTCTGTTTGCTTACTTGGGAAATGGAGTAAACCCAGGTTTAAAAAATCCAGATTTTGAAGAGAGAGCTATTTCCAGTGCTACATTAAAACCTAAACTGTGGTTACGATACATAGATGATGTCTTCCTGATCAGGGAACATGGTTTAGAGGAACTTCAAAACTTCCTAGAACATTTAAATAACCAACACCAGAACATCAAATTTACATGTGAACTTGAGATTAAACGGCGTTCTTCCCTTTTTGGATCTTAAGATCAATAGATTGCCTGACTGTCGTAAATTTTCGATCTTTCGAAAAACCACCCACACTGAGAGATATTTACATGCCACTTCTCATCACTTTCCTCCACAGAAATTTGGCATCATCTCCACTCTCGCCCATCGAGCAAGATGTCTTACTTCTACTGAAGAAGACCTTCAAACAGAACTGAACTTCCTGAAACGTACCTTCTTAAATAATGGATATTCTTCTCGTAACATCACTTATCGTTTGAGGTAATGTCAACAACCTCAACAAGAAGAGGAATTCAACCCGATCACCCACATCCAGTTACCATATATAAGCTCTTTGACCCCAAAACTTGCTAGAATTTTGAAGAAATTCAACATAAAAGCCAACTATACCACTCTACCAAAGCTTCGTTCCTTTCTGAGCCGCCCAAAACCAAAACACAACCAGCTACATTTTCAGGTGTTTATAAAGTTGTGTGCGACTGCGATAGACTTTATTTCGGTCAGACAGATAAATCTATTTCACTACGTCTTGAGGAATACAGACGTGACATCTCCTACAAAAGAACCCGAGCGAGCGCCCTCTCCAGTCATGTTCTTTTCTCCGTCAAATCTAATCTTGAAGAGCGTCAACACCAAATTCATTGGGATCACACGACCAATTTATATATATGCAATGATGAGTTTGAAAGACGCATTGTAGAATCTAAAGAAATAGTCCTGGATCCTTCACACATGAACAGCAATCTAAGTTACAGTTTACCTGATTCCCATAGCGCAGTAATCCAATACTGGCGCTCTAAAATCAGCTATCACTCAACATCAACTCACGCTAGTAATGCCACGCGGTCTCTAATTCAATATGACTGTTACTATTCTTCTAACTCTTTTGTGTTAAACTGAAAAGCCCAATTTTTTAACATATTAGTTTTTGTAAGTTTTTAGATATTTCTCACTCACCTGAAGAAGTCAGAACTCCGATGAAACTAGCTGTGATTCATTAAAGTTTTTTATTATACTCCTCGGGTTCTAGTCAGTATAATTATTAATTCTAAATGTATACATCCAGAGTCAACTCTAGTAACAACATATATATATATATATATATATATATATATATATATATATATATATATATATATATATATATATATATATATACTGTGTATATATATATATATATATATACACAGAGAGAGAGAGAGAGAGAGAGAGAGAATAAAAAGTTAAATTTATTTTATTTTTATTTTTTCCTCAAAATGACACAACAAGCAATGCTTGTTGTGTTGTTCACCTACATTATGTTGCTGCTAATCCTGATGGTTATTTATTATTATTATTATAACGGTGTCTCCATGGGGTCAGAAGACACATTGCAGGAGACCCTACATTGACACACTCACCATTATTCACACAATACCCGTCATACTTCTCCTTAAACTCATTCACACATGAAGCCCTCACAATCGCACCTGTCATCGGATTCCACAAATTCACTACCCTCCAAGCAAATAAAATCTCGTCCTAACACTCTGGTTAAACACACACTGACACAATTTCCAGGAATCATGCCTCGTTCTCTCCCTTCCTGCACTGTACAGAAAAAAAGTCATCAACATCAATCCTATAAAACCCATTTAAATACATGCCGGCCTGATTGGCAAGTGGTTAGCGTATTTGCTCTCCAGCCCAAAGGCTGCGTGTTCGAATCCCGTCATGAGCATTGATGTTTGTGATTGTCTGTGGAAATACCAGTGGTGGTGGCGGCGGGCTGTAGATGTACACATAGTTGCGATTATTTGTAGTTGGTGGATTGAATGGTGCAGCCAGAGACCTGTGGAGCAGGTGCCTCCCTTGATGAGTCTTTGGACTCCCTGGAGATGTGACGTAATAATAAAAAAAAATACGTATATGCCTCTATTATACTCCTCTCTTACGCCTATCAACTAGTTTACAAGCCTTTAATCTTTGTTCATAGGAAACCTTCAACAGACCTGCAACAATCTTTGTCACTCGCTGCTGGTTACGCTACACTATTTCTTCATCGCCAACTTTTTTGCAGTTCGGGTCCATTAATATAGTACACAGCATGTGATCTCATCCTCTCAATGAGAGGATGAGATCACATGCTGTGTACTATATTGCATGATCACATCCTCTCACCTTACACTTGGCCACGTTAAACTGACAGCCGTTTACCTTTGCCCTATAACGCCAGCAATTTTAAGTCATCCTGCAAGATATCTACATCACTTTCATTTAATATCGCTCTTTCCAATTTTGCATCATCAGCAAACAAGTGGATATTTCCTGTCAAATTATTTCTAATTACAAATTAAGTAACAGAGGACCAAGTACA
The DNA here is from genome assembly GCF_054136105.1 of Typopeltis vanoorti. Taxonomy (NCBI): domain Eukaryota; kingdom Metazoa; phylum Arthropoda; class Arachnida; order Uropygi; family Thelyphonidae; genus Typopeltis; species Typopeltis vanoorti. The sequence goes on from NC_143561.1 coordinate 71,009,606, forward strand.
GAGCCCTGAGGTTATACCACTAGTCATCTGTCTTGTTTAGAACTCAGCTTCTCCATAAACAACCCATTGATATCTGTCCATGAATCACTCACTAATCCAATACAGAAACGTCTGGCGAATGGGTCAGTTGATAATGGAAGAAAGAAGTGCAATATAAGAGAAATGAGGGCTTGACCAAAAGAGAAAGAAAAATTAAGGAGCGACTCATAAAAGGTGTGATTAGCTAGAGATTGACAAAATAGTGCTTTCCAGATACAAAAATGGATGATGCTAGCAAGGCTATTAGAGCACAAAGGTTAGAGTGAAAGAGATGATCTCATTGGCTGGAATAAATGTTTTAAAAGGAGAAAAGTATGGCATGAGAGTGACATGAAAGAATTACTGGAAGTACCAAAAGAGTTAATAGTGAGACTGTTGCCGCGTTAGAGCTGAAAAAGAGGGCCAAAATAGCGAATGATTCGATTCGTAGGATATGCCGGAGTGGTGTGGAGTTTGGGAATGGGTGGAGTGAGTTTGACGGGCGAAAGGATTTATACAAGAAGGATGGTCTCCATCTGAATGGATTTGGTGTTCAGAATCCGGAATAAAGAGTTGTTGAATGAAGTGAAAGTGGATGTGCAGAATCAGGGAAACTAGAGCTTTTTTTGGGGTGGAGGGGGGGGAGCTGTTGAGTGAATATGCAGACATCAGTAAGTCAGTTGAGTGTAAGAATGTGTATATAATCTGCCTAAGTTAGTACAACTGGTAAGTTATAACAAACCAGAATGGGATAATTAGTATAAAGCGTCAGGATAGCGGTGGGCGTAAGGAGCTTTTGCACTTTATGTACACTAATGGCAGATGCATTCGGAACAAGCAAGCAAGAGGAAATTTTGGTATTGATTAGTTCATTCCCCCCAAAGGATATTGGCATTAGCGAGACATGCTAACAGAAGATGATAAGTTAGTTGGATAGGATGTGAAGAGTATAGTGTGTTCAGGGAGGATAAAGAGAGAGAAAAGAAGTGTGTTTAGGGAGGATAGAGAAATAAAGAATGGGGAGGAGTGTTATTAATGCTAGCCGATGAACTGCAACCAAAGAGAGTGGAAGTTCAACTGAAGGATAGTGAAAATAGCACATTTGAGGCTACTGGTGTGGGAGATAGAGGACAGCAGAACAAAATATACAGTTGGATGCAGTGGCGTATCCGGAGGGGAGGTACGCCCCAGGCACCAAGCTGAATGGGGCCAAGAGCATGGAATATCATTACTATTCACCACACATTTGTATAAAAATTTTTGTATCATTTTCAGTTCTTAAAAATTATTTAATATTATTGATATTTAAATAATTGTTTTTAAAAGTTGGCGCTAAATATTTTAAAATTTAAAATTTTATTGTTTTAAAGCCAATCAAAGCAAGGCGAAGACCAACAGAACAATTTCATAGTAAAATCACACATTATTTATCCAAACGTATAAGTGTGCACATTCGTATTTTTGTATTTATAGTCGGTGATAAGAATAGTGTGTGTGTGTTGAAAATAGGCCGATTATAAACAAACTTGGAAGAAGAAGAAGTATTTTTGTGTTTGTACTACATAGCAGATACAGTTATAAGTACAGTTTTTAAAAGTACGAATTTAAAACTGTTTTTTACTATTATTTGTTGATTTTCTTCTTATCGATACAATTTATACTAGTCAAACACTAATCAAACCCTATTTAAAAATTATAGGAACGTGAAACGACAAAGACCAAGTGGATATCAAAGAAGAAAAAAAAAAATTTAAAAAAAAAATGAAAGAAGAAGCTGTTACAAATATGTAGGGAGCTATTATAAAATACATAATGCCAGAGACATCAGTTTCAACCATAGCAGGTGAAATAGAAGAAATAATGGCGGAAGAACGGCAAGAAATTGAAAATACTTTGGAACAAATAGTCCAGCAGGATAAGAAAAACATTGATCGATGGTGAAAAGAATATTGAACTCAATACGGCAGAAGCAATAGAACAACAAGTAAAGAACGTCAATAGTAAGGAAATGGAATGGACAAATACAAATGAAATATTCTGCGATGTTGCTGCTTGGTCAATCCCAGTACAAATTGAAATTAAAATTGATATTATTAAGCAAGGAAGTGAAGTATTTCAAAATAAAGATGGATCTTTTGATGTAACAGATAAATCTGGAAGGAATTAAAAGAGATCGTCGCCAACCTACAAAATCATGATTTTATAAAGAACTACAAAATGGCGAAAATGTCTTAGAACTTGGATGGTTTATTCTGAGAGAGAAAGCAAAAAAATTATACTGTTTTTGTTGCCGTTTATTTGCCTGCGGCGATACAACAAGAGTATCGAGTTTTGTGAATGGTTTTAATAAATGGTATCCGGCTAATAACGGACTCATGTATATATAACAAAGCAATGGATGAAATAATGACGATTTCTACATCCCAATATTTTAAACATGGCCCAGAAAAAGATTTCGAAAATTGCATGCGCAATTTAACAAATGTCTATGATGAATTTCAAAGCGAAGATATAATTCCTGATATAAAAAGACTTCAGCGACATCTAACAGCTGTTATATCAGCAAACAAGAAGCAGAAAAATGGACAGCTCTTCAATTATTACAGTTCATTGTAGAGTGTGATTTTGTGAAATCTTTTCCGAATATTTCACTATGTTTAAAATTTATTTTTTAACACTTTCATTGCCAAGCTGAAAATTGGAATTTCGTGTGGTGGCCAAATTTTTTTTATTTTTTTATTTAGTTAGCGACATCAATGCGATAACGCGTGATCAGCCGTTTGGTGAGAACTCGCATCGCGCGATATCGCGTGATTGGCAATGAACGTGTTAAACTATTTGGTATCAGTGGCTTCTGGTGAAAGAAATTTTTCTAAATTAAGATTAATAAAAAAAGTTACCTGCGGTCCAATATGACAGATGAGAGACTAAGTCATTTATCCATACTTTCTATAGAAAATAATTATGCCAGCAAGATAAACATTGACAAAGTTATTGAACATTACGTAAATGTTAAGTGTCCCAGAATATAAAATAAAATGCGTGTTGAAAGTTAAAACAGATCTGGGTTTTTTTTTTTTTGGATGGGGGTGGGACAAAAATGTCGCCCCGGCTACCAAAGATTATGGGTACGCCATTGGATGATGCTACTATAGACCATGGTGTGGAAGAGATTATGGAGATAATATGCATTGGCAAATAGACTCAATAAGTGGAAGACAGGTAATTATTATGGGGAATTTCAACTATGAGAACATAGATTGGAAGGAGGAGAAAAGGAAACAAGGGAGGAAAGAAATGGAATTTATGTAGTTACTAAGGAATAATTACCTGAAACAGCATGTGATAGAATATTCTAGGGATTCGAGAGTGCGCGATCTGAGAAATTATCTATAATGAATATGACTAAGTTGCCATCAACTGGTGAGAATGATCATATGGCCTTGACCTGGGAGGTGGCCAAATGTACTGAATTTTCAGTTAAGGCAGTGTATATGTGGAATCACAGGAAGTAAATCAATTGGGAGTTAAATGGATGAATATCATCATCATTAAGCTGGAGCTGCAAAAATATAAACAATTTTGGAGGAAATTTGAGAAGGAAGGTGGCCAGAAGGCACATAAACATTACAAGAAACAGGACAGAATGGTAACTAGTGCGGTAAAAAATGCAAACGCAAAGTATTAGAGGAAGTTAGCAATGCAGGCTAAAGTTAATCCCAAACAGTTATTTTGATGTGCTGCAAGCAAAAGAAAGAATGTATATGGGAGAGTGATTCTAATGAGTGTTGATGGTAGAGAGGTAACTGAATCAGTCGTAATAGTGAACACTTTGCAAGAGAGTATCATCCAAGTGGTGATGTTGCAGGAACGAGAGGGGAGCAAAAGGTTTATTTGGGAACTGAGGTAAATGAAATGGCGATGCATGGCATAATATAGAACCTTAATGTGAATACCACTGTGGGAGTTCATGGTATACCAGCTCTAGATTGTGCATGGTATATCAGCTCTAGTTTTACGTGAAACGGCGAAAGAATTGATAGCGCCCTTGACCATATTGTTTAATCTAAGTCGCAGTTCTGGGTTAGTTCCCAGGGAAGAAGAGGGGAAAATAGTTCCATTGCATAAAGAGGTTCCAAAGGAAGTCGGTAATTTGCTACTGATGTAGCAAATTACCGACCTATCAGCACATCAGGAGTTGTTGTCGAAGTATTGAAGAGATTGGTGAAGACCAAAATACAGGAATGGGTAGATGACAGAATGGTTTTGTGAAGGGTGGATCATGCCTCAGTAACTCGGACACGTTTTAAAATACAGTGACAGCTGACTTGGATAAAGTTAATGGGTTTACATTGATATTGCTGGAATTTGCAAAGGTCTTTGACAGGATACCACATGGAATTCTAATCAGTAAACTGCAGCATATATATAGGGTTGGTGAGATGGATAGGAGGGTGGTTGATGGAGAGATAGTTTATTTAGGAGTAGAGTTCAAAAGAAGGCCTGTGACTAGGGTCGTGCCGCATGGTTTTCGTCTAGGATCGCTACCGATGAATGTGTACATTAATGATATAGGAAAGGATCTGAGAGGAACTGTTCAGTTATTTCATGATGATGCAAAGTTGAGTAGAGCAATAGTTAATACACGATGCCAAAATTTTGCAGGATGATTTGGATAGATTGGCTGACTGGGAAAAGAAGAATGGATGTCGCTTTAATGTGGCAAAGTGTAAGGTTATGCATTTTGGCCGGAAACGATTATCTGCTGTATATCACATTGTTGGAACTGTACTTCAGGAAATTGACGAAGCCAGAGACTTGGGAGTGTAAGTGGATAGAGAGTTAAAGTTTAGGGGGAACATAGCAAAAGTAGCTAAAGCAGCTCATCAGACTACTTGGTTACTGAAGAATACTTTGATGAGCAGAGACGAGCAGGCTATTGTTCCACTTTATCAAGCCTTGGTCAGATCACATCTTGACTACTTCGAGTCTGGGCGCCAGCGTTTCTTGGTGACGAGGAGGAGGTGGAGATGTTGCACAGGCGATTGAACGAGATGGTAGCAGGTCCATGAAATGAACCTTACGAGAACAAGTTGACGATTTCTGGGTTACAGAAACTGGTTAATACACGGAAAAGGGATGATATGAGAGAGAGAGAGAGAGACATACAAATTATGGAGGGTATTAATTCAGAGGAAATTTTTCAGCATAGGTCTGGTGGTGGTGGTGGGAAAACTAGGGGTCATCCATGGTAACTGAGTAAGAGTGTAGTTAGCAATGGTTTACAACTAGGTTGTTTGCATGGAGAGTAATTAATGAGTGGAATAGGTTCCCATCTGTTCAGTGTGCCATGATTGCAAATGAGTTTAAAGCAATTTATGATAGATACTGCGCAAATGTTGGATCGTTCGTGACATGATGTTAATGGGTTCCCTCGAAGAGTCTAAGGTCTCCTTGGAGTGGACCGTAATAATAATAATAATAATAATAATAATAATAATAATAATAATAATATGAGGACATCAAAATGGAATTTGGTTTAGTAAATAGGTAAATTTATCTATTAAACGAGGAAAAATTAATGAGAGTAGCAATTTTAATTTTGATCAAGAGAAATATATAAAAGCAATTTCAGCTGTTGAACACTATAAATACCTAAGAATATTAGAAGCCAGTGATATTCTCCACTCGAAAGTTAAACAACAGGCACCAGCAGAATACACCAAAAGAGTTAGAAATATTCTGAAAACAAAACTTAATGGAATAAACACAATCAAAGCAATGAACTCTTGGGCCATATCAGTGATTCGATACACAACTGGCATAATATATTGGACAAAAAGAAGACCTAGACAAATTGGACCGCAAAATTCGAAAATTAATGACTGTGCATCATACATTACATCCACGAATTGATGTTGATCGGCTGTACCTGGAGAGATTTGCTGCAAGTGAGACAGAATGTGGAAGAAGAAATTAGTTTAAGAAGTTACATCGACAATAGCTCTCAGCCATTGCTTCGAGCAATACAAGAGGACATGCTAAAAGCAACAGGAAATAAATCAGATTACAAAAAGGAACAGCAAAATAACCGACATGTGCGCAGGAAAAATAAACCTTTGCATGGCCAATTTCTTCGAGATACTGAGGAAAAAATTGACGTGGACAAGACCTGGCAATGGCTACAATATGGATATATTAAAAAAAAGAAACAGAAGGATTTATTCTAGCAGCTCAAGAACAGGCATTACAAACTAATGCAAGAAAAAAATTTTGAATATCAATAATAACAGCAAATGCGGATTAAGCGATCAGAAAGATGAGACTCTAGAACATCTAATCAGAACCTGCAACAAGATACCTCAAACTGACTATAAATACCGCCATAATCAAGTGGGCAAAATAATAATTGATTGGCATATATGCAAAAAATATGGCTTTCTTATTTCTGATAATTGGTGGCAACATAAAATAGAGACAGTATACTGGAAAACGAAACAACAAAAATTCTCTGGGACTTTAGAATGCAAACTAATCGGCATTTGGAACACTATTGAACTGGCATCACAATTATCGAACATCGTCAGGTTTGGATTATCGATATCGCAGTACCCAGTGATAACAACAAAGAACTGGAAAAAATGAGTAAATATCGAGATCTGGCAATCGAAGTTGGACGGCTGTGGCTTAAACACACCAAAGTCATCCTAATAGTTATCGATGCACTTGGTGCAATTTCAAAGAAGCTATTCAACTATTTAGAGCATTTAAACATCAACGAGTTGACCCATACGACCTACAAAAAACAGCATTACATGAAACAGTCCGTATTTTACGACGCTACCTAACGGACTATTTTTAGATTCTTGGGTAGAATCTGAATTGCTCTGTATTACTAGTTAAATTGTTGTTTAAATGATACCTTGATTTGATTATGTATCAATTATGTGAATAAAATAATAATAATAATAATAATAATAATAATAATAATAATAATAATAATAATAATAATAATAATAATAATAATAATAATAATAATAATATGTGTAGGAGGAAGATGAATATTATTTGTGTTGCATAATTCTATAAAAAATATAAAGACAACGAAGTGTTCTGATAAACATCAGAATTTAGTACGTCTCAGTTCGATTTGAGACACTGAAAATAATAATAATAATAATAATAATAATAATAATAATAATAATAATAATAATAATAAAACGTCCTCTCTTACTTCCCATACGGGAACAAAAAGGCGTTAGCTGATTTTTTTTTTATAATAATCAGCTAACTCCTTTTTATTCCCGTATATAGGGAGTAGGCAAGGACGTTTTAGCCCTATCTAACTTTTGGAGACTGAGTGGGCAGTTCAATCTCCACTGGTACTCAATCAGAGATAGATGGCCCAAGGCTATCTCTAATTAAGTGGCACGCAGTGAAGAGCGACGGCTCAACAAGTGCCGTCATCTCGTGGTCCCTAACCCTAACACTCGTATTTAATGTCTGAAGTAATGTGGGGTCTGCGGTAGATTTTCTTGAGTTTACGGGACCGAAAACACGAATTTCCAGGAGAAAAAACCTGCTTGCTAGTGTCAGAGATCGACTAACTGGGGAACCGGTCGAAAAAAAAATGAGAAAAATTTCCTCTTGTCGATGACTAGATTCGAAACAAAGTCTTCCTTCGTGCCATTAAGCACGGTGGTGTGCAAACGCTACATCCACTGAGCTACATATATTTTATTAACAACAACAACGCATCTATGTATACAATCTGAATAGGAATAAATATATATACATCTATTTACAATTATATACACATTTTGTACATAGTATGCTCATTTTAATTGGCATTTTTTCTTTGACATTTCTTTATAGTTTCTTTTTCACATTGTGTCTGTTATCTGTGTTCATACAATCTTTTTTTACATGATAATCTGCTCAGTGCCTTGCGTTTCCTAAAGTCCTTATACTTCATCTGAACATTTTTTTTCTTCAATGTGTCATGCATTGATATCATTCTATCTTAATCACTTATATTAACAATTAAATTACTATTTCATACATCCTATTTTTCATCTATTTACAATTACCGTATTTTCCGGTGCATAAGACGCTCCTATGTATAAGACGCACCCAAGAAATTTAATACAATTTTCTGGAAAAAAACTTAAAAAAAACTTTTTCTGTAGGCAGAGGTCCAAAATATCTTTCAGCTTCCCTATTGCAGTGTTCTTCCACATATTTTACAACCTGCAATTTGTAACTTGAAGTATATGAATGTTGCCTGTTTTTTTCCATCACTAAAATCTATGGGGAAATATCAAACTGAACACAAAATATCTCAACACGTCAACTCAATACTGATAAACATCGGTAACTGATTACTCGGATAAGATATTATGAAACTTGAATAGGGATTCCCCGTTCTTAGCCAATGACGCGCTAGAAGTCACGCGAAGATCACTCATCAATTTGATTGCACCATTAACCGCCTACAAAGATCTTGGAACCTAAAAGGGAGTGAATGACTTTGAAAAGAGGAAACAATCTTTACCTTCATTATATAAGACGCACCCCATTTTTAAGATGAATTTTTAAGGTAAAAAAGTGCGTCTTATACACCGGAATATACGGTATATACATGCTGTACATAGTATGCTCATTCTAATTGGCATATTTCTTTGACATTTCTTTATGGTTTCACATTGTGTATATTATCTGTGTTCATACAATCTTTTTTTATATGATAATCTGCTCGGTGCTTTCTGTTTCCTATAGTCCTTATGCTTCATCTAAGCTTTTGATTTTTTTTTTTAATTTAGTGTGTCATACATTCTATCATTCTATCTGAATTATTGTTGTCATTTTATCTTAAGCACTCATATTAACATTTTGATTACTATTTCATAAATCCTATTTGTTTCTATATGTAGTTACATTTAACTGTTTGCTGGTAGTATATTACGTCTTCCTTCTTGGGTTTGTGCTATATTTTTTTTGTCGTGTTAGGAAACACTTCTTAAATAATTTCTTCTCCAATAAACCTATGTAATGTTTGTTTTTAAAATATAAAGGTTTGGTTCATACATTATGAACTTATCGTAGAACTTTAAGTGCTATTTACATATATCATATTTAAACGAATACATATAATTACTTTACATATCATACATCATTAAAATGTGGTCAAGCTCTTCCATTATATATATTGTCATTGACATTTTTGAAACATAAAACTAAACTACAATCTCCATAATTGACCATTATTATACACAAAGCTACAACCAATTATATTATAAAGCAATTAATATACAGGTGGTTATACAGCTTAATGAGAAAGTATATTATATGTGTTTCTTTTGCTTATGTATATTTATTTTATTTCTTCGCGTTCTACAAGAAGTTTTGTATGGTTTTGTTTTAAGTTTTGTATTTATGGTGGGTCTTTTATTTCTATGATCTGCAGTTGTTCTTCGAATTCTGAGATGAGCCCCATTTGCCGCCATCGGTGTTTGGCTATTTTGTTTCTGTTCATGGTATCTGTGATTGTGTGTCTTTTAATATGTTGTTTATTTTCCTGAGTATGTCTGGTCCTGTTTCCCTTCCGTAAATTTTGTCGCATCTGTATGTCCATATCGAGTACATGGTTGTTATGATGATGATTGCTTTAGTTGTGTTAATGGTACCTTCGTTTAACCAGAATAATGTGTGTTCTGTTATGGGTTCTTTGTGTTTTATGAGTGTTTGAACGGTGTTCTATATTCGGGAGGTGTGTGGGCAATACATCATTAAGTGATAAAGTGTTTCTGGTTGGGGAAAAAACTGACATGTGGCGGGGCCTTGAAGCGGGATCCCTTTTGCTGTGCACCATATTTTTGTGGACAAACAAGCGTGGTGTACTTTGTAATAGAAAGTTTTTAATTTGGGGTTTATGGGCAGACTGAAAGCTTTTTTTAAGTGCGTTTGATAGTCTTAATATGCCTCTTTCAATCTCCCGGTGTTGTGGTAGGGGTATAACTGTGCACGTGAGTTTGATGTGTGCAGCTTTAGATCTCATCTTCAAAAATTCGTTTATTCCTATGTATTTATTAATAAAGTTGTAACCTACCGCGATCTCGTGGAACATTTTTGGTGTTTTACCACTCGAATGCAGAAGGGAACATATTACTTTGTCGGGCATTATCTTCTGCATATAGTATAGTATATATGTGCTCTACGCTTTTCCCTCTGTGTAAGCTCTCTACTTGATTTTCGCTCTCGCACTTAGAGTTTTTAGGTGGACGTTTATTAAGCCGAGTCCTCCAGCCTCAATCTCGTGGAATATTATGGATCTTCTGATGGGCTCGTATCGGGATCCCTAGATGAATTTTGCGCACACTCTGTGTATTCTGTCTACTTCTTTATCGTTGTAGTTGATGTTGTTTATGAGGTACCATATCTTTGAGAGTATGTATTGATTCCAAATTTTAGCTTTACTTCGTAGTGATACTTGTCTATGTCTCATCTGTGTAATCGTATTGGATATTTTTGTATGTGCAAGCTCCCATTGTGTGTTGTGTTGGATTTGTTCCCCTATGATGATCCCTAGAAGTGGTAAGTGGTCGTTTATTTTTATGCCGTTCGGCATGGGTGGCCTGTTTGCCCACCTGCCGACGAACATCGCATGGCATTTTTGCAAGTTTACTTTAAGTGCTGACGCTGTTTCAAATTTTTTAAGTATGTTGTAAGCGAGTGTGAAGGACTCGGCTGAAGTTATGGTTAATGTCACATCGTCAGCGTAAGCGAGCACTTTTGTTTTTCCTTCACCTCCTATGTGAGTGCCCGCTATGCCAGGATGTTTTGAAATTTCTTGTAAAACCGGTTCTAAGGCGAGGCCAAAGAGAATTATGGAGAGGCTGTCTCCCTGTCTGACCGAGCATTTAAGTTTGACCGGTGCAGACAGTTTTTTGTTTATGATCAGGCGTGACTCTGCTGTGGTGTAGATATTTGAGATCAGATTTTGAAATTTTTTCCCAAACCCTGTGGCTTTGATGACTTCATTTAAGTACTGATGATTTACTGAGTCAAAGGCCTTTTCAATGTCGAGACCTACCAGTAGGCATGGCTGTTGTGTTGCCTGGTAGTGCTCGTATATACATCGAATTTGTAGGATAGTATCCTCTATTTTTCGGCCTTTTATTCCGCAGGTTTGGGATTTGGATATGATCTTGTGTATGTGTCTCTGCACTCTTTGAGAAATAATTTTAGTTGAAATATTTTGGTCCGTATTGAGCAGTGTGATTCCTCTGCATTGTGTCTCTTCGTTGTTTGTTGTGTTTTTCTTTTTTGGTATTAATGCTATGTAGTCGAGGTTGAAATATCCTGGGATGCTCTCCGAATTGTGTATTTCGGACAGCATTTTTACAAATAGTGTCTCAAACGGTGAGTAGTAGGCTTTGTACAATTCTGTAGTGAAGCAGTCGGGTCCTGGGGATTTGTGTAATGATAGGGATTTTATAATTTTTTTGCATTCTGATGGCGTGATTGGTGAGTCTATGTTTTCGACATCTTGGTCTGTGAGTCTTGGTAGTTGTTTCAAGAAGTGTTGTGTTTCTGTTTCATCATATTCTTTTTCAGAGAATGTATTTGTGTACTATGAGTGGAAGAATCGAAGGAGGTTTGCATCTCCTTCGATTTCTTTCCCCTCGTGTATTATTTTATTAAATCTCGCTTTTTATTTTATTTTTTTTTGTTCTTCAAAGAGCCACGCAGCATTGGTTCTTCCTTCATCTTGTTCCATTGTTTTGATTCTAGCGCGAACCCAAGCCCCTTCAGCCTCTTTTGTTTCAATTTGTGTTAGTTTCGCTTTGTATGCTTTAATTGCCATTTTATTTTCTGGGAGTGTTCTGTCTGTGTTGTATCTCTGTATTAGTTCTTTGATTATGTTTAGTTTTTCTTTGTTTGTGTTGTATATTTTTTGTTTCCCTATCTTTATGGCAGCTTTTTTTACTTGCATTTTGAATTTGTTCCACGTCTCCATTGAATTTGTTATTTTTTTATATCATCTAGTATTTGTTTAATTTCCCATGTAAATTGTTCTGTGTTAATAATGCTGTTATTTAGTTTCCATAGCAGATAATTTCTGTTTGTGTATGTGTTGCTGTCTAAGGTCTCAAGGGACAGTTTGGCCTTGACCAAATGGTGGTCACTAAAAGTTAGTGGTACATGGCAAACTTCCTTTACAGTGGACTTTAGATGCTGGCTTATGTATATTCTGTCTAGCCGCGAGGCATTGGTAGGGGAAAAATATGTATATTCCCTCCGTTTAGGATATAGTATGCGAAATGTGTCCTTTATAAGACATCGCTGGATTATGTGTGTGAAGTTATTTATTTATTTTTTTTTAATGTTTTTAATTTCCCTGTCTAATTTGTCATTTTCTATGAAGTTCATATCCCCTGCGGCTATGATATTTTTTATGTTTATCATTTTATTTTCAAGTGTATCCCAGAAATGTTTTTTGTAGTTGTGTTCATTTGGGCCGTATATGTTGATTAACGATACTATTTGGTCTCCCCTGGCTATTTCAACCTCGAGTGCTCTGTGTTCTATTATGGTGCTGTGTGATATTATTTGCATGTTGCTTCTTTTTCTGATGAGTATTGATAAACCTGCAATCCCATTACCTTATGCTGGCTCACCAACGATGTAGTAATGATACTGCAGGCTTCTGTGAAATTTTCTTTCTGTTTCTGAGTCTGTATATAGTCGTGTCTTGTAGCATTACAATGTCTGTGTGGTTCTGATGTATCGTGTTTCTTAATAATTTCTGTGACTGCTTGCTGTTTAGCCCATTGCAATTAATGCTCACTATATTGATTGCTTTCTTCATAATTTTTTTTTGACATTAGCAGATCTTTCCTCTCTGAGGTTTTACTTTATCTCTTTTTCCTTTTACGCTAGGCGTAAATTTCATTTTGTTCCTTCTCACTGGGGTGAATGTATTTGGGCTTTTTTTGTTTTCCCCCAGATTTTCCGGACTTGTAGGCTGCTTTTCATCATTCTTCTTGACGTGTTCTTTTTTTTCTGCAATGTCCTCTCTACAGTTTTGTTTCTGAGAGGACATGCAAGGTGGTTCCTCTTCTTGCATTTTATCTTCATCCTTTTCGGCATTTTCCTTATCTTCTGCGATGTCCTCTCTATGTTCTTCAGAGGTTGCACAGGGTGTTCCCTCTTCTTGCAGCTTGCTTGATTTTGGTGGTACATTTTTGCTATTTTCGGAGATATTTATCTCGTTTACTTCTAAGCAGGCGCTATTTTCTTGAACATCGTCTGCTTTTTCCAGCTCATTTTGTATGTTTGGCTGGTCCACGGCCGTTCGTTTTGCTAACATGGAAGCGTATGTCTGCCCAGGACATTCTTTCATGTTATGGCCACAACTGCTCACATTTCGGTGCAGTGCAGTCTTTTCTTAAATGGCCAATCTTTCTGCATCGAAAGCATGCAGGGGGACGTCCTGGGATGATGACTAATCCCGACATTTTTTGTACCTTTATAACATAAGGTATTTCTTCTGTTTTGGTCCCTTCATTCAGTGTGATGGTTACCTTTCTTTTATTAGAAAGGACATGTGCCCACTCTTTGTCCCTGGTGTTACTGATTACATGTTCAATGCACTCGATTTTTCCGAATTTCTCAAAGTGCATTGACACAAGTCTGTTTGGGATTTGGGTATATATTACCAGTGTATGATAATATCAATTTTACGATTTTTGGCAATGGGTATAATTTTACATTTTAGTTTACAGACATCTAGTTCTTTAAGATTTACAAATGACTCTTTTACAGTAAGGGACTTAAAACTAATAACAAAAATATAATTAAATTTGAGGACACCGAGGTGCCAAACATCGGAGCCTCTTACCTTGGTTTTGAGGCTTTCAATTATGTCTTCCTCGGTGTATGGGTCGCCATTTGGGTCGCACTGTAGTATGCAGGCTTTAGTCCAATCTATCTCTTCAGATAGGTTTATAGATGACAAGATATCCACATTGGTTCCATGGAAGGGCTTGTAGGTTTTTCTTCTGACCATTTATTTGGCCGGACTTCTCATTAGCAGCGACCATACCATGTATCGTATAATTACTGGATGTACCCGCGATATTAAGCATCTTTCCGGGAAAGAAGAGATTAGCGATCGCGAGGCATTAGCATATATAATCGGCTTACGCCGTACCCACTTACTATAGAAAGCACTAAATCCTCAAAACGCGGAGTTCCACTAAACACGTCTGCTCTGGTGAGATTCCAAGCACCGATCTACATCCACTGAGCTACACTGGCTCTGTTCACTTAATTAGACTATAATAAATTTAGTTTAATCCTTTATCCAAGTGTTTGCAAACAAAGTTTGCACCTGAAGTATCTTCAGGACTGAGGAAACTCGTGATAAAAGTGCACCAAGCTCTTATCACTCCTTGTCTTAAATATTTCACATAATGCAAAGCACATCTCCTTGCGGACATGTATATTGCTATGCATTAAGGGAATGGCCACTATCCAGACCGGTTTCGACCTTTATTGAGGTCTCGTCAGTGGGAGCCAGACCCAGAAGTGGACCTAGAAACACTGAAAATAAAGAAAAAGCTAGTAAACTGAAAAAAAAAGGACAGTGATGAACCGAAAAGAAAATAGACAAAAATGGATCAGAAGATTAAGCAAAAATTGAAAAATAAAAAAAATGCGGGATGAAAGGAACCAAAAAAGGACAAATATTTTTAAGAATATTTAGCAAGAATAAAATAACCAGTTGACTAGAATGAAGTTTGGTGAAGAAAGAAGTTAAACCTTTTCCTAGTCTATTTCAAGTTTAAAATAAAAGAAGTGTCCTCTAAAAGCAGACTATTACTGGCTGAATAACGTCATTTGAAAAGAACGTTAAAGAGGTGAAATGGAAAGGAATGCAAGATCATCGATTTAAAGATTGTGATTTTCCCTTTCAGTCGTTTCCAGCTACGGTCGCTCTTTGATTACAAGAAAAGATGAAAATAGACAGTAAACATCTGAATCTGATTTTAGTAGATAACTTCAAGAGCTTTATGGAACATTTAGTATGTTATATTTAGATAATAATGATCAAAGCAAAGGAATGAGTAGCTCTGGCAATCACCAAACACAAAGATATTTCCTGACTGACAGAAATTTGAAGTATGCAGTAATAAAAAGAGTAGAAATGAATCACGGTGACAGGTATGCAGGGAGCAGTATATTTAAGACTATTTGGTATGAGATAGAGATGAAGAGAATAATTTTGTAATTGGTTACTGCTGTAATCCAGAGGATATAAAGGAGAATGTAGGTGGTATACATTGGCAGATTTACATGATGAGTGAAGGGCGAATAATTATTATGGGAGATTTAAACTATGGAGATATAGATTGGGAGAAGGAATGGTCATGAGGAAGGAAACATATGTAGTTCATACAGTTATTAAGATGTAACTATCTGAGACCGCATTTAAGGGAAGGGACAAGAAGTTCGAGAGTGTTGGATTTGATCATAGTATCGTAGGACGTAATCAATAACCAATTTAGTTTTACTGTCTCCACTTAGCTAAAGTGATTGCCTAGTCTTGTTTTAAGGATGTTTTTTTTTTTTAAATAGGATGTTTTAAGAAGTGCTGAATATTCTGTTAAGAAGATGGTATATCTGGAATTACAATGCTGGTGATTATGGAAAGCTGAGCAGTCAGCTTTCAGTAGTGCTATGGCATGAGAATTTAAAGGGAGAGTGATGTTGAATTGGGTGAGAGATTGTCAATGGTCGTTTAAGAAAAGCAGTATGAGACTGCCTACCAAGTCAAGAGTCAGTAAGCAAAATCAATGAATAGTATTATTATATTATTAAGAAAGAATTACAGATAAAAAATGTTGTGGAGGACGTATAAAGAAAAAAGTGATCAGCACACCCATGACTAGGCAAAAAGGGTGATGATTCCTCTCATGGTTAGCTTTGGCTAATCATGAGAGGATAATTTATGAGTCCAAAAAAACCTTAAGTAGTTCTTTTGCTGTTTGGTAAGTAAAAGGAGGAATAACTATGGAATGATAACTTTTAAAGAAGTGTTGATGGTAGGGGAAGTAACATAAGCAAATCCAATAGTTGAGTTATTTAGTGATCATTCTGCAAAAGTGTACCATCGTTGTTGTTACTGTGATATTGCAGTGCCAAATGTATCAGTGACTGATGACAGTCTAGAGACAAAGAAATAGAGGTACTTTATATATTACAGAACCTTAATGCTAACACTGATATAAGATAACGGCCTATGTGTTAGGAGAATGTACAAGAGAATAAGACCTTCCACTGACCAAGCTGTTTAATTTAAACCTCAGTTCTGGTAAAGTTCGTTTAGAGTGGAAAGAGGGGGAAATAATTCCACTGCATAAGGAAAGTGCCAAGACAGAAGTAGCAAATTATAGGTCAAATAGTATATTAGGACTGATAGTTAAGGTTTTGGAGAAATTGATAAAAAATAGAATTCAGGACTGAGTGGACCAAAATATTATACTGTATAAGGGACAGCATGGTTTGGTGAAAGGTAGGTCTTGCTTTAGTAAGTTACTTATTTTCTATCCGTGGAGTTGATTAAAGAAAATCATTAATCTGTGATACTGCCTGACTTTGCGAATTCATTTGACAGGATCCCACGCGGAATTCTGTTGCATAAATTGAAGGAAATGGGAATGGATCTGAAGCTGGTGATTTGGGTTAGAGGGTAGCTAATGGACAGATATCAAAGATTGGTTTATGGAGAAGCTGAGTCCAGGAGAAGACAGGTCACTGGTAGTGTACCTCAGGGCTCAGTACTTGGTCTTCTGTTATATTAAAAAAAATTGGACAAGACATACTTGTCATACTAGTTCAGTTTTTGTATAGGTGTGTGTGTTTGTGTGTGTGTGTGCGTGTTTGTGTGTGAGAGAGAAATACTATTCTAAACTTTTCTACTTTGTTTTAGACCACCTTATGCATTGATCTTTTTGCACACAAATGCTGAGGTATGTCCTGATCTCTACCATACCCAACTGAATATCTTGTGCGTTCATTTCCAACTCACCATACTGATTCAATACTACTGCCACAACGTGTTTCTTCCATCTCCACATTTAGATGGAAATACATCGTCTGTTACCATCAACAGTTCTTCCCTTTTTCTGCCCTGTCTACCTTTTCTTTTTGTTTATTTCGGTTTCTTTATTTTCAGTGTCTTAACTCGGACCTAGATATACTTACTCCTGATGTTTATCAATACACTTCTTTGTCTTTTTATTTTTTCCCAGTATAATGCAACACCAATAATACTTCTCTACCTCCTACCTATACAGGGCTGGATTAACCACTAAGCAAATAAGCACGTGTTTAGGGCATCATGACAAAGGGGCACCACAGAATTTCTGCTTTAGTTAGATGACGTATTTAATTTAAATTAACTTTTAATTAGTTTTTCATTGTTTGTATCTTTTCCTACTGTTATCTACTTTGTTTCAATAAATAATGACGTGTAAAAGGCCAAATAAAACTCTAACCACGTGCATGACGGTTCGTTTACACCGTATTATTGCTCACGATGCTTTCCGGCACTACTATTGCGTCAAATGAGACAATTTTTTATAATTAACGTAACCATTTTATTTTTTATTTTTGTCTGTTTTAGATCTTGTTTTAATAAATTATGTATTATATAAGGCTCCAGAAGCAAATTCAAAACAAATCACATTGTTGTCTCAGAAACGCGCCTCTGATAAAAGGCCTAGCTGTCACAGAAGTGCGACTTCGGTAAAATAAGAGCACGAAAGCGCAAGATTCAGCTGTAAGCCGAAAATTAAAGTGTTCGTATGATTTTGCCTGTGATATATGTAACTGTGTTGATTGGCACCTAATATTCAACAAAATAATCTTTTTATTTCTGTATTTAACAGATCCCAAAAACCAAGATGAAACGTGTTCAGTTAAGTGTGCACAAAAGCGAAAACTATCAAAAAAGAAACAAGAGGAGACTTTGGAATTAGATTCCAACACTGCAAAGCTGACTGATTTCTTCACACAAGTTCCACAACATTATATACCAATTCCTGATCAGAGCCAATCACCGTCAACAGACATGGATACAAATACTACTTTGATCACTTCAAAATCAAAATGTGATGATGTTGGAATCATCAAGGTGTCACAAGCAGGTTCATCTAGCACATGTCTCACTACTGACCTCGCTTTGTCTGTAAATTCTCTTGATATCTCTACTGCAAATGTTCATGCAAGTTGCTTTATAAAACATTATGAGGTTGAAATAATTGTGAAAATGAAAGTTTAGTGGGCCATGGTGATGGTGGTGAAATGATTCAGTCTGCAAAAAGTGAAGTAAATATAGCAAAAGA
Organism: Typopeltis vanoorti; assembly: GCF_054136105.1. Taxonomy (NCBI): domain Eukaryota; kingdom Metazoa; phylum Arthropoda; class Arachnida; order Uropygi; family Thelyphonidae; genus Typopeltis; species Typopeltis vanoorti. The sequence continues at coordinate 71,028,037 of NC_143561.1, forward strand.
TCCAGGGTTGTGGTTTGATTTCTCTGCTGATGACCTGGCTTATTGGACTGCTTGTGGACCTAGTGACTGTCAGCACCACAATGGGCCATTTGACAAGTCTTACCGACATTTCAGTAGTGGCAAACCAGTAAGATACTATTTGTAGAACAGAAACTTGTTGGGACAAAATCCAATGGTGAGGAATACAAGAGAGAGTGGTTACTGTATTCACCATCAACGGGATCAGTTTATTGTTTTGTTTGTAACTGTTTGCTCCTAAAAATTTCTCACATTTTGTTACAAGAGAAGGGTTCAGTGACTGGCGAAATACTATTGTAATTGGTCAACATGAAAAAAGCACTACTCACCGAGACTCTATGCTAACATACTTAACTCGCAGACAAAGTGTAGGTTTGGGACACAAGTTGGAAAAACAAATTCAGGAAGAGTGTGATTACTGGGAACATGTCCTGTGGCATGTAATAGCTGCTATTCGCATGTTCGCTGAACATGGCTTGGCTTTTCGAGGAACAGCAGAAAGATTTGGATCATTGCAAAATGGGAACTTTTTAGGGCTGCTTGAGTTCATAAGTCAGGCTCCTTTCCCACAATTTCCATTGCTAAATATGGAAATTATGGCAAAGGAAATCCTTCTTATCTGTCCAAAGCCACCTGTGAGGAACTCATTCAACTGATGGCTCAAAAGGTCCACGTGCTTTTTGTTGACGAAGTAAAATCTTCTGGTTATTTTAGTTTGTCAGTTGATTCAACACCAGATTTGTCACATTTCGACCAGTTAAATGTTGTACTTAGATTATTAAGAGATGGACAGCCTATTGAACGCTTTTTAACCTTTCTGGAAATGAAAAGTAATACCGGTGAGGAAATGGCAAATCAGGTGTTGCACTACTTACGTAAAGTTTGTCAGCTAAACTTTTCAAAATGTAGAGGTCAGTCTTATAACAACGCTGCTAATATGTCTGGGCGTTTTAAAGGGATGCAGCAAAAAAATTTAGAAACAAACAAGTTTGCTATATATGTGCCCTGTGCAGCTCATTCACTAAATTCGGTAGGCCGCAGTGCTGTTGACTGCTGTCAAGAGGTGGTTAATTTCTTCTCTACAGTGCGGTTGCCCTATACCTTTTTTTCAGCCTCAACCGGTGGACTATTCTTAAAGGTTGTATTGGAAATGAAAATGTCTTCAAATCTCTCTCTCTCTCTCTCTCTCTGATACCAGATGGGAGGCACATGCTATGGCAACAGCAGCAATTTTGAAATCTTTCCTTCAAATTTTAGAAGCGTTAGACTGTATAGCCGAAGACCAGTCACAAAAGGGAGACACCAGAAGAGAAGCAGATAATATTGCAAATAAGATGCAAAAGCTAGAATTAGTTTTTATGTTGAATTTTTGGGATGAGAGTTTGTAAAATTTTTATAGAGTAAGCCAAGTTCTACAGAATTTAAAATTCTGTAGAACTTAAATTTAAAAATGTCAATTTAAAACGTTTGCAGATCTGTATGGATCATTAGTTGACCAATTGTGCCCTTCACGAAATTAATTTGAAAATATATAAAGCAACTACAAAGGAAGTGCTTCCAGAGGTTGATTACAAGGCAGCTCAAACTCACAAACGGATCAAAAAGAAGGTACCCAATGACGGAGATGTTCCAGAAGTATACCTGAACGCCAGAGATAAATTTCATATCACCACCTTTAACACAATTGTTGACAAACTTGAAACTGAGATGAGAAGAAGAGGAGAGATATACAAAGAAATATCAGAGAGTTTTTCTTTTCTAAGTGATGTGCCATATAATGCTACTTCAGTGACTTCATCTACTGAAATTGAAAGGTATTCTCAGTGTTGTCAAAAGCTGATTGATGCTTACCCAGAGGACTTGTACACTAATTTCTCAGCTGAGTTTTAGCAGTTTCACTCATATGTGCACCATAAGTTCAGTGTAACAAAAAATGTAAAAACAAGATTCAGTCATGCTGAACTTCATAAAATAATTGTAGAAGACAATATTGAGTGTGCCTTTCCAAATGTAGACATTGCCTTTCGTATATTTTTAACATTAATGGTCACAAATTGCTCAGCTGAGCATTCATTTTCTCAGTTGAAGTATATTAAAAATCCCATCAGAACAGCTATGCAACAAGGTAGGTTGAATGCCTTATCTCTACTAAGTATAGAAGCAGATGTGTTATGTAAGATTAATTTTGAGGATCTGATCAAGGACTTTGCAATTAAAAAAAGTAGGAGAAAACTTTTCAAATCTAAATAAAGTTGAAGTATACAAAAATAAATATTATTTTCCATCTTACTATAAGTTTTCTTTCATTTTGAAAAATAAAAATTTATTTTATGGTTTATTATTTTTTATATTTTGAATTACATATACATGGGGCACCAAAATCATTTAAGTGTTTAGGGCCTCTATGGGTCTTAATCCGGCCCTGGTATTGAGGTAACCTCCCTCCATAGTGTAGATCGCAAAAAGGAAACAAGAAAAATTTGCTCTAGATTACATTCTATTTTTCAATTTGATTTTTCAGGTTATTTTTTTCCTCCAGTTGGTTCGTGAGATAATCGATATATCGTGATCCAGCCATCCGTAATGGTCAAGGAGGGTTTATCCTTGTGAAACTTATGCGTTTAACTGCGTAAGTCAAAAAAATCGACCGTAGCACCCACTCCATTTGAAAGAGTAATACCTGTCAAGGTCTGATCACAAGTTAGGGCTTTAATTTTCATTTGTATTTTTTATTATTTGTACTATTTTTATTTTATTTTTTGTTGTTTCAAATTTATTTTAATTCACTCTTCTACATAATTTGAGCAAAGACTCTGTGGTGCGCATAGACCGAAATAATTGTCATTATTATGATACTAAGCACCCCGAGAATTCTTTGTCGTAGAGCATTCTCTATCACAACCCATCTACTGAATCTTCTCTACACGTTAGGCTACTGTACACACTAATGTACAGCTCTTCCTTTGATAATTACTATTACGCGCTGACCGAGAGTTCAATTCTGAAAAATACAACTCTCTGACATAGCATTGCTTTTGTACTGAATGGAAGTTCTTGTTCTCTTAAAGTTTTCTGCCTGGCCTCCGAAGAGAACCACCCAGTTCGAAACAGCTCAGGCTAATGAAACCTTTATCAAAATACGTTAGTACAAGACGAATATACGGACGTCTTTGCAGTCTTGTATCTATTCAGTAGTACAAGTTAAGTCAACTCCGATACCCAGGATTGTATTCTCATAGGCTTTCTGGTCCAAATTTCGAAAATTCCGAAGTTTCTACATATCTATTCGGCTTAGAAATAATGTTGGATTTTTAATAACTTTAGTAGTTCTAAATTTTTTTTTTTTTTGTTTTCATTTTTGGATGCGACTAAGTAGAGGTCGCATTGTGTTGACAATCATGACGATGGTTTGTATACAGAGTGCGTGTTTGAGCTTCACGTTAGAAAGTACTGAGAGATGGCTTAAAGTTTTTAATATGTGTGAAGTTTTATTAAGCTAAAGAGGAACTGTTTTTTTTTCTCCGATTTTTTTAATTTATTTCTAAAGCTAAATATGTTAGAACAGGTAACCCTTTCACTTTTTTTACTCAATAATAATCGCTAAAATCTTCAGTTACGGTATTTGTCATCGTGTAAGAGCGGTCTAATTCCTTGAATAACTTATTGCATGTTATAGTCGGATGTTTATTTTATTTTATTCTGTTGGACAGTATCCTGTTTATTAATACTATTGTGTGTACTTCGTACTGAAGTTTCACGTTAATCAGAACTAGGCTTGCGTACCGAGAGGAGGCAGCATTGTAATCTATATTTTGCACTGTAGGTCCCAGGAGGTTTTTCAAATCTTGGTAATAAAATATCAAACTAAGGAAGCAAGAACATCAAAGCTCCTGCTTCCAGTTCTTCCGTTAGCATTAATAATTTTTGTAGTAGCAGATATATTTTTCCATCATCACCTTTATTTTGTTATTTGTCAGTTTACTTGGTCGAAGTCAGTACTCTGACCAACACAGACTCTGGGCTTAAATCGCACTAGCATAGATGTTTTGTGAAAGTGTAGGTGATAAATTATTTTTATTGTCTGGTGTTATTGGACGCTAAGCGGCTTAGAAAAGGACTATTTTAAAGTGGGTGTCCAGATTATCTGACCATTAGTCCTGTTACAATACTATAGGTTTCCACTATCTGTTGATAGAGAGCCTCTGTAGCTCAGTTGGTATAGATGAAGCCCTTTGGTCAGAAAGACCTGGATTCGATTCCTGTCCATGATGTGAGGAACCTTCTGGCCTCTTTTGACCTAAAGGTATGTCTTATATGGAGGTAGAGGCTTTTTCACCCAGAAACTCTGGTTTTTCATCTCTCGAAACAGGCAAACCCTGTGAACACACACACACAGATTTACAGTCATAAGATACACACACAGATTTACAGTCATAAGATACACACACAGATTTACAGTCATAAGATACATATACTTAATCCTTCATTAGGAGGGTCAACCTTCCCCAGAAAGGGATGGGGGGAGAAAGAGGATGGAACCTCCATACAAATAAGAAAAAATCTGTTGGTATATGTGAAAATTATTCATTTGTATTTCTCCATCAGTAAGAATTGTAATAGTCCATCAATTAAAATATAAGAAATAAAATTTGTACTGTATACGCTGATAGTTAATATAAAAAAGTCACCATTATTACTTCATGGTAATGGTTTTCCTCCAAATTTCTCTTTTACTTTTCAAGATTCCAACATTATCAGATCTTGAAGTATATAAGAAATATAAGTATATTTTTCATATACTTTAAAGCACTTCTAACTGCATATGTTCACATAGAGCTTGGTCTCTTGGTCTGCTGTTAAACACTTTGCTAATTTTACCTCCCCTATTCTGTTAAAGTATTATTAGTATTGCTTCCATGGAGTCTGAAGACTCATGATGATGGGTCTTCGGAAACTCACAGACCACAGTAACTATCATATATTGCATTCACTGTTGGAGCACTCACCACCCACTGTGGCAACACATTCTGCTCATTCAACACATGCCAAGCAAAAAAAATCTCCTTTTTACTTCTTTACTCACTGACCTTTGTATACTTTCCAGGGATGACCTCATTCGTGCATCACCCATTATCCTCTACAATAATTTTCCTGTATCTGTGTTGATTAGATTTTAACGGTATAGATGTGAACACAGATTGATAAGAAAATAACTATTTATTAACTTAAACGCTAATATTTCACTGGTATTATATCTAGCATCTTCAGAGCATACAAACAAAGTTTGTTACAGCAGCGAGACAACTGCAATACGGTGTAACAGTGGGACTAGTATGAGTAATATTCTTCTTGGTGACGGGGGTGGGCCTGTCACTGAGTGGAACAACACTGAGTTGGACGATCTTTCGGGATCCTCTAATTTTTAGAGAGGTTTTTACTTAAATACACCTCAATAAAGGTTGAAACCGGTCTGGGTAGTGGCCCTTCCCTTAATGCATAGCAGTATACATGTCTGCAAGGAGATGTGCTTTTCATTATGGGAGATACTGAGACAAGGAGTGATGAGAGCTTGGTCCACCTTGGCTCAGAGTTGCCTGGTGTTGCACTACCTTATCCCAGTCCCGAAGATATTTTCAGGCGTAAACTTTGTTTGCTTACACTTGAATAAAGGATTAAACTAAATTTATTATAGTGTCTAGTTTGTTCGATATTTCCAGTTTTAATAATTTTTCCATTGATGTTTTTTGTTCACCCCCTTATTTTTTTCATAATTATCATATCTGTGGCCTCCCATCTTTGATTATTGAATGCTACTTCATAATGTGATATTCATGTAGATGATGAATAGCATTGGTGCATCCTTGTCTCACAATAGTGTCTAGTTCCTAATATTTCCATTTTTAATGATTTTGCCACTGATGTTCTCTGGTCACTCCCTGAATTTTTTTTCATAACATATCTGTGGTCACCACTCTTTAACTGCATTATTTCTTATCCAGTTCTCAGAACTGTTAGAATTGGTTTAAACACTGGCTTGTATAATTGCTAGTTTAGTATTTTGACCAGTTTCTCTCTAATTCTGTCTAAATTTATTTAGTTGAACGCTACCATGCCAACTTTGCTTATTCAGTTATGTATTTCCATATTTAATTTGCCATCATCACAAAAAATTGGGCCTAAATAGTTGAATGTTTTACTTGTTTTCCAGGCACTTTCTCCATTCACAATGAAGTTGATGTCATTGATATTTTTGCCTATTCTCATAGTCTTTGTCTTTTTTATTGCTAATTTTTGTGCTAAATTTGTTATAGCAATTATTCAATTTAGTTAAGAAATCCTGCAGACTTATACTGGATTTATTTAGAAGTATACCATCATCTGCATAAAGTAAAGAGCTGAGATTAATATCTCCACTTTTCATATTAGATTTAATGCTGCTTTATAATGTGATCCATATAGATGATGAATAACATTAGTGCACCCTTGTCTCACACCTAGTATTAACATCATGCTATTTTCCTGTACCTCCAGTATAGATCCTGTATTGCCCAATATAATGTTCCAATTACATCATATAAATGTAGTATTTTATATACCTCTCATATAAATTTTTCAGAGTTGCATAACTTAAATACAGATCGTCTGGCAACCTCTATTGGGTATAAACCCAACTTGTTCTTTTCAATGGTTTGCTTGCGCAGTTTTTCTTAGCCTTTTCTTAAGTATGCTTCCTTGAATCTTACCAGGAGTGAAATTTCTTAATTATTGTATTCAGTTATATTTCCCTTTGTGTAGATGGGTACTATCTGGCTGAAGCAGTCTGCACTTCCTTCAGTCTGAAGCTGAGTGTCCATGATTTGGTTGTTTTCAAATTTTTATTTTTTCTTCAAGAATAATAATATTTCTTTGAGTCTACAGATCACTTCTGAAAGCAGTTTCACTTTGATTTTTTTTTAAAGTCAAAGCAAAATTATTTTTGTTCTTATTATGAATTATACTTAAATAACCCGTAAATAGAAAAAAAAATGCTATTTATCTTCTCTTCTTTTGAAGATTGCCTCTTCAAGTTTTATTTAGAAATAATTTCTCTATCAACAGTGCATTAATAAATCTTAATATGTAACATAACTTCCCCATTTTTACTGTATATTTCTATGAATTATGTCCCTGATTGTACTGTACCCTTTTTACTCCACTCTACTTGCATTACTAATTACATAATTTGAAGTGAAGCCATTTCCATTTGAGGAAGTATTTCTGTTGCTCAGTCTTGTCATAACTTACCATTATAATAGCTTTTAACTGTTTCGTATGGATGTGGCATAATTTTTTATTATCCAAAAGAGGCTGGAAATTAAAAGTTAAATGGGGTTGAATAGAGAAATTAGGACTGTGGAGATTACTCTAGCTGAAGTAACTAGAACAGGATTAAATATGGGAGAGTCTGGTGATTGATGAAGAAATAAATAGTATGGGAGAGATTGTGAGTCAACAGAATGAAAGCACAAGAGGTCTAGAAGAAATGAGATGTTGTGAGTGAGGGAGTAAGTAAAAGAGCATTGAGTAATGAAACTGGGAGAGTCATGCTGAATAGTGTAGAAAATGAGGCCGTGAGTGACTCTTGTTTGGACTTAAATGAAGTTATGAGTGGTAAAATATATGGTGATTCTATGATTAAGGGTATGGAGAGTGGTATGCCTGAGGAGTGCTTGGCTGGTGGAACAATAGAGAGAGTGGTTTTAGCAATAAAGAGAGGGCAGGATGCAGAAAAGATGATAGTTATGGTGGGTACAAATGACCTTAGTGGTTGTATATAAATTGGGTAGCAAAAGATTTAAGAACATTGTTAGATATTGTGAAGAAGAAAAGGGTCAATGGGAGGATAGTATGTATGTGTGTGCACTGCCTCGTTTTGACAATTATGAGTTAAGTAACGAGCGATGATAATGCATGATATGATTGCAAGAATGTGCAAAAAAAGAGAAGTCTGGAATTTGCTGATGTCTGGAGTGTGTTTGAAGGCAAAAGTCAGCAATATGCAAAAGATGGGTTGCATTTGAACATGGAAGGTCATAAGCGATTGAAGAAGCTACTGTTTTCTGAACAAGTTGAAGTAATTGGGCAGGGAAACCAAAATTGAAAAGGTTGAGTATAAGAGGGAGAAACTTAAGGAGTGATTGTATAATTGTTGATCGTTATTTGCGGATTAAATTGCAGAATAGAGGGGATAAAAATCAGCATGGGACTACTGAAATTAGTCACATGTAAGTTCTAAAGCTGGTACAAGAACTAAAGTGAGAATATCTGTGCACCTGTAGAAATAACTAAGTGAGAATTGAAGTTAAGAAATCAGAGAAAGCAGTTCTCTGATTTCTTAATTAAGAAAGTTAAGAAAGCAGTGTTCACATTTAAATTTGCAAAATTTAAATGTGAACACTGCTGTAGGTTTAGATGGAATATCAGCTCGGGTGTTGCATGAATGTGCAGAGGAATTGTCAACGCCTCTTACTTGGTTATTTAACTTAAGTTTGAACTCTGGTATGGTCCCTAGGGGATGGAAGGAAGGCAAAGTAGTTCCTTTGCATAAAGATGGATCTAAAACTGCGGTAGTTAATTACAGACCAATCACCATCTCGGGAGTGGTGGTAAAAGTATTGGAAAAGTTGGTTGAAGAAAAAAAATTCAAGAATCGGTGGATCAGGATATGATACTCTATAGGGGCCAACATGGTTAAAGGTCGATCCTGCCTTAGCAATTTATTAGCTTTTTATAAAAGAATGACATCTGAGTTGGACAAAGGAAATGGCTACACAGTGGTACTTCTGGATTTTGCTAAGGCTTTTGATAGGATACCCCATGGAATACTGTTGTGCAAATTGGAGCAGATAGGGATGGATACTAAACTGGTGATATGGATAGGAGAATGGCTCAGGGAGAGATACCAGAAGGTGGTGTATGGAGGAGCAGAGTCCAGGATGAGGAAGGTAACCAGTGGTGTGCCTCAGGGCTCTGTGCTTGGGAGTTTGTTGTTTAATTTGTACATAAATGATATAGGAAATGGCTTAAAGGGAGATGATGCAAAGTTGGGTAGCATAATAAAAAATCAAGCTGATGTTGAGAGTTTGCAGGGTTATTTAAATAAGCTGGTAAAATGGGCAAATGGAAATGGATGTCAGTTCAATGTGGAAAAGTGTAAAGTTATGCATTTTGGGATTAAAAGATTACCAGTTGTGTTCTACAATAATGAAACGGTACTCCAAGAGATTGATGAGGCTAGGGACTTAGGGGGTGTTGGTAGACAGGGAGATGAAGTTCAGGGGACCCATTGCTAAGGTGTTCAAGATTGCACATAGAATTACTTGGTTATTGAGGAACACACTAACATCCAGAGATAAAGAGGTTATTATTCCCCTTTATAAAGCATTGATACTTCTGCATTTGGATTACTGTGCTCAGATCTGGTTACCTGGATCCCTTGGAGATGAGGAGGTTGTGGAAAGGGTTCAGAGGAGAGTGACTAAGTTGGTGAGTGATGTAAAAAATGCCCCCTACATTGATAGATTGAGAGCTTGTGGATTGCAGAGGTTGGTTGATAGGCAGAGAAGAGGGGATATGATAGAAACATTTAAATTACTAAAAGGTTTTTATAAGATTAATGCAGGGGAAATGTTTCAGCTGTGTGATAGTGATGGAAGAACAAGAGATCATCCCTGAAAATTAAGGAAAAGTGTGGTTAACAAGGGTGTGAGAATGAGGTTTTTTTGCCTGGAGGGTGGTGAATGAGTGGAATGCATTGCCTGACTCAGTTGTGAGTTCTTCGTCTGTAAATGAATTCAAGAACAGATATGATAGATATTGTTTTCATAGTTTGGGTCTCCCATGATGAGTTTACTGACTCCATGGAGATACCCATAATAATAATAATAATAAATATTATTTCGGTTAGTTCTTATCTCACAATTCCACTTAAGAATTATAATAAGAAAAATTTTGTGCATTAGCCCTTCATTACTAATATTCTTTAATTGATACATTTATAACTGAACTTATTTGTTCTCATTTCATTTGCTGTGCTGCTTTCATTCATACTAAGCCCCTTTAAGTGTAAGTGTTGTCATATTTTTTTGGATTCATGTTTACTGATTAATACAAACAGGTTAGCCTAATCGCCATATTATTTGTGAAATGCATCACAGCAAAAGGTGCATATAATGCAGATATTTTTCTAACTTACGTTTTCATCAAAATTTATCCTATGGTAGTATTCTAAAAACTTATGTAATGCACTTTTTAAATAAATCAAGCAGTTACTTTTATGAGTTGTTAACAATTCAATTAAATTTGATATATACATGTACACCATGTTGCCAAAAGTGTCTGGATGCCCCCCATAGCCATATGTTGCATTGTTCATATGATGCAGATACTCGTCTGTAATGCCTATATAGCCATAGGCACATGGGTGCCTATGGCTATATAGCATTTTTTGCTGTTAGGATGCGTGGACAGAAAGAGTTGAGTCCGTTCTAACCTGGTATGATAGAGCCCACAGGTTTGGTCATTTTGTCCAAGAGGTTTCTGCCATATTGCACGTTCCCCATTCTCCTGTCAGTGAGATTATTGTGAAGTGGAAATGTGATGGGAACTACCAAACCCCTCCCACAAACTTGCAGGCTCAAGAAACTGACAAATCGTCACTGGCAAACTCTCAAATATATTGTCTTAATAAATCGTCAGTCAGCCTTAGCAACCATCACAAATGACTTTCTGCAAACAGATGCCAGTGACAGAACTATTGACTGGGAAGTGTTTGCCCTTGGGTTTCATGGTCATGCTGTGGCTCACAAGCCCTTGATCACCTGCCAATGCCCGGTGTTGTCTGGAATGGTGAAAAAAACCGTCATTGGACTGTGGATCAGTGGAAGAGGGTCCTGTGGAACAATGAATCATGGTACGTAATCTGGCAATCCAATGAATGTGTCTGCACCTGGCAGATGCCTGGTGAACGATATTTACAGGAATGTCTTGTATTGACTGAAATTTGGAAGCATTTATCAACCTCCATCTTGTATCTCCACTTTGTGTGGACATAATTTTTGAATTTCTATCATTCCTCAGTTATATCAACCAGAATTTACATTTTTTTGTAATTTCTCTGTGACTTAATCTGTAATAGCAAGTGGGTTGTGGAAGTGTTTGGTTTTGAATCTTGTCATTGTGGGAAAATAACTTTTAATCTGCAGTTACTTGAACTCATTGCTGGATTAGTTTTGGTTAGTTTCCTAACAAGGAAACTGGATTTTCAGCTTGAAAACAAGTCTTCAAAGGTGTCATATCATGGGCTTTGATAATTTAACTCGTACTTGAGACATTTGCAAATGTATTGACTGTAAAAATTGATATATCTTTCTTATAGGCAGTTTCTACAGATGCATAACAAACCGAACCTCCTTTGGAATATCAGAATCTTCATAAATTAATCATCACGGAGATATTTATTAACCTTCAAAGTGCAGTTTTTTAATGACATTTCAACGTATGAAAGGTCAGAAACCTCTATTATATGTAGATGATCCAGGGCTAGGGATGAGAGCTTAAATCAACTCTGAGAAATGTTTCTCCCCCCCTCCTCCCCCTCAAAGAGTTGGTGGTTTCAGGCTGGCCAGATGGAAATAGTCAACTGAAGGCTTTCAGGGAACACCCATGCCACATTGAGACTTGCCCCCCTCCCCCCACAGGCTTTTAGTAGCAAAATGAAGTATGCCACTTGACCGCTCAGGCCATTGCCTTTTCAAGGTTTATTAAAATAAGAAAATAAATTGTTAAAAAAATAAAATAAAAAGTGTTATTAAATTTTAGGTTGGTATTTTTTTTTTTTTTTTAGATGGTATTTTGGAAGTTAAATGAATTGGTTTTCAAAAGTGCTTCTGTACCTTTAGCACCTATGGGGGGGGGAACTCATTAAGAGATATTTAAAAATATCCTCCTCTGTATGTGTGGTGAACTGCATAGCATCTCTCCACTTTTATGCTGCCAAACTAACAAGCTTTAGGTTCATTTCCTGCTTTGGTATAGATGCTTAGATGCTGTTGAAAGTTTTTAGAAGGATTTTCAGTATCTGGAGTATCAGTACATGGACAGAGACCACTGCAATGCTTATTATTCTGAAGTAGCTTATAGGCTATTGAGTTGAAGGCTTTCTTCATAATCTGTGAAAGTCAAAGAAATTGGTATATTATATTCTTGAATTACTTGATTTATGGCTTGTAAATGATCTGAAGTTGAGAAGCTGTTCTAAGCCTGTTCTTTTGGTTAATGGAAATTTAATATGCTGTTTATCCTGCCTAGGTCTATAATTTCTTATCTCAGTTTTATCTTATATAGAAGGATGATTTTTCCAGTATTTTAGCTTTGAGGGGTTCTTCCTATTCTTAAACACTTGGTATACAATTCTGCTAGTTTTATATGTAGTAGATATGTGATGTGCTAATTTTATATATGATGTGGTAGCCCTGCAAGAGGATTTGAATAAGCTAGATAGATGGGCAAATGAATGGGGGTGTCGGTTTAATGCAGGCAAAATGTAAGGTCTTGAGGTTTAAGAAACATCAATGGGACACTGCATACTCTATGGGAGGAGTTATACTGGAGGAAGTAGGGGGAGACAAGAGATCTGGGGTTGATGATTGATAGAAACATGAAATTTACGGGACATATTGCAAAGGTGTGAAGGTAACACAGAGGATTGCTGCAATGATGAAAAGGACACTGACCTGCAGAGATAAAAGGGTTATCATTCCGTTGTATAAGTCTCTGATCAGACCACACTTAGACTATTGTTCTCAGATTTGGTCTTCAGGATTTGAAGGGGATAAATTAACTGTGAAAAGGATACAAAGGTGGATAACAAAGATGGTTTCAGGACTGTACTATGCTAGTTATGAGGATCGGCTGAGGGAATGTGGACTGCAGAGTTTGGTGGATAGAAGGAGAGGTGATATGATTGAGACTTTTGAACTGTCGAGAGGTGGTTACAGGGTTGACACTGGGGAGTTCTTTCGCTTGGTTGAACAGCAGGAAGGAGTGATGACAAGAGGCCATCCCTGGAAGTTACGAAAGGAAACCGTGAGCAAGAGGGTGAGGAGTGGTTTCTTTGCATAGAGGGTGGTTGAACCATGGAATGCATTGCCTGATGGAGTGGAGAGAGTGAGAACAGTCAATGAGTTTAAGGAGTGGTATGACAGACTTTGTGTTTCTCGGGGGGGGGGACCTCCCCTTGATGAGTCTTGATAGACTTTGTGTTTCTTAGGAAGGACCACGATGAGTATTTTGACTCCATGGAGGCCTGAATAATAATAGTAATAATATGCAAGAGATCCATCCCATTTTTCAACATTTCTGTTAGTTTTCTATCAAGTACAGATGTCTTTCAATTTTTCGTTTTTGTAAATGCATGTATTACTTCATCTTTGACTGTATATTCATTGTAGTTTACAATATCCTTGTCTCTATTGTTATCTTTGTTGAGAGGCTTATACGCTGGTTAGACATAATAACTAATATTTAAGGAATTGACAGCGTATACTGGAAATATAGATTAAATAAACTTTAATATACACTTTCCGATATTTCGGCGAACGTTACGTTGCCATCTTCTTGGGAACTTACTAAAAAGACACGTGCACACAAGTATTAATACAACAAATGAGACTGAGGCTAGGACGCTAGCGTTTTCCTAAAGTCCTGATGGTGCCCCCTGTTGGGCTATATTGGTAGTTCTTGGCCTTTGGGCTGAAGTTCTTTTGATAAAAGTTTCCCAAATTTGGGGCAGTTTCATGCATCCAAATTTGTTGAGGTTTGGCATGTTCCTAAGGGCCGAGGCTGATTCCATGAATAGTCTTTCATACTTGAACTTGCTGCGGTGTATTACTGTGGCTTTCTTCCATCTTATTCTGTGGCGAGTATCCAGAGCGTGGTCTGCAAGCCCAGAGTGGCTGTACTGGTGAAATCGGATGTAATCCTTGTGTTCTGAGATTCTGATATTTGCTGTCCTGCCTGTTTGGCCAAAGTAGGACAGTTTACAGCTGCAAGGGACCTGGTATACACCAGGTAGGTCTAGGGGAAGTGGTTGGTCTTTGGTGGAGCGGATAAGGGATGCCAGTTTTCTATGTGGTCTGTAACAAGTGGTCAAGTCATGTTTTTTTAAGATTTTATTGATTTTTTCTGAGGTGCCTCTGATGTAGGGAATAGTGATGGATTTAGAGTAATCTTTTTTGTGAAGGGAAGGGGGTGGTGGGTTGTGGATAACTGGGTTAAGTATTTTTTGGATTTTTTGGAGGGGGTAGCCGTTGGCAGAGAAAGTGTCACGGATGTGATTTAGTTCAGTGGTTAGGGCTTGATTATTAGAACAGATTATTTTTGCCCTGTTGAATAATGTTTTAATAACTCCATATTGTTGTGAGGGGGGTGGTGGGATTGTTGGTGAATGTATCTGCCTGTATGGGTGGGTTTTCTATAAACTGAGAAAACCAAGGTTCCATCAGGCTGGCGGGTGACTAGTGTGTCTAGGAAGGGGAGGTTATTGTTTTCCTCTTTTTCCAGGGTGAATTTGATTCTAGGGTGTTGGTTGTTCAAGTGTGTTAGGAAGGAGAGGAGTGAATCCGGGCCATGTGGCCAAATAGCGAAAACATCATCAACATAGCGAAGCCATATGGTAGGTTTTTGTGTGGCTGAGTTTAAGGCTTTCTCTTCAAACATCTCCATGAAGAAGTTGGCCAAGGGTGGGGAAAGTGGTGAACCCATGGCTGTCCCCTCTATCTGTTTGTAGAATTTTTCCTGCCAAACGAAATAGCCTGAGTTCATTGTAAACTGAAATAGGGCTGAGATATCGGGAGGAAATTTAGCTTGGATTAGCTCTAAGGTTTCTTTGAGAGGGACATTCGTGAATAGGGAGGAGACATCAAAACTGACCATTATGTCATTGTGTTGGAGTGTAAGGTTTTCTATACTGGCTTTGAAGTGGGCTGAGTTTTTTATGTGTGATGGTGTATTGCCAGTATAGTGTGAGAGCGCTTTGGCTAAATGCTTGGCTAGTTTGTAAGTGGGGGAATCAATGCCATCCACTATGGGACGTAATGGCACATTTTCTTTGTGTATTTTTGGGAGCCCATATATGTGGGGGGGTCTAGAGTTATAGGGTTTTAGTCTGTTAGTAATCTTCACCAGTACAGCCACTCTGGGCTTGCAGACCACGCTCTGGATACTCGCCACAGAATAAGATGGAAGAAAGCCACAGTAATACGCCGCAGCAAGTTCAAGTATGAAAGACTATTCATGGAATCAGCCTCGGCCCTTAGGAACATGCCAAACCTCAACAAATTTGGATGCATGAAACTGCCCCAAATTTGGGAAACTTTTATCAAAAGAACTTCAGCCCAAAGGCCAAGAACTACCAATATAGCCCGCCAGGGGGCACCATCAGGACTTTAGGAAAACGCTAGCGTCCTAGCCTCAGTCTCATTTGTTGTATTAATACTTGTGTGCACGTGTCTTTTTAGTAAGTTCCCAAGAAGATGGCAACGTAACGTTCGCCGAAATATCGGAAAGTGTATATTAAAGTTTATTTAATCTATATTTCCAGTATATGCTGTCAATTCCTTAAATATTAGTTACTAT
This sequence comes from Typopeltis vanoorti, assembly GCF_054136105.1. Classification (NCBI taxonomy): domain Eukaryota; kingdom Metazoa; phylum Arthropoda; class Arachnida; order Uropygi; family Thelyphonidae; genus Typopeltis; species Typopeltis vanoorti. The sequence continues at coordinate 71,043,730 of NC_143561.1, forward strand.
TGTTATCTGTTACTTTCTCATTTGTATTTCTTGATAAAATTTTGTTATAATCTACAGCTTGTTTGTTCAGTTTGTAATCTGTATTCTATATTCATATTTTACATCTGTCTTAAAGATTACTTGTCAACTTTTGTTTTCTTATGCTTGGCTAAAGTAAGGATGAAGACAATTTCACATCATGTATAATTTATTTTACATGAAGAGTAGTGGGTGCATAGAATGGATTGAGTTATGTGAAATTTTGAATGCTGATTTTTTAAAAATTTCTTTATAAAGTGTGATTTATAACTTTTATTGAAGAAAGTATTTATATAGGAAGTGCAACATGCTGATAGACCATGAGGCTTGTTTGAATCATACTAGACAATACGGTGTAGTAAGTGAAATGGATGTCGAGAAAGTGTGTGTGTGTGACTTAAGAAAGCATGCAGAAACAACAGCAAAGAAAAATAAAGTGCAGTTAACAGTAAGATAACAGTGAAGAAGACTGAAATGGTGTACAAATGGCATTGCATGGGGATTCAGTTATTAGAGGTGTGGTGAATGAGAGAAAGTCTGACGTTTGTTTTCCTGGAAGTAGAATGAATAGTGATTGAGGCATTGGATCAAAGAGAAAGTGAGCATAACTGTTGTTGTCGATGGTGGTGGTAGTAGTAGGAACTAACAAGTGGGGCTAGTTTGGAAAAATCATGTGCAAATGACTGTAAGATGCAAGAATGAATGATATTGAAAAAGTAATTGCAGGTTTGAAAGCAGAGTTGGTGAAGATGAGACAAGAGATGAAATGTGTGGAATAAAATTAAAAGAATTGTATACAAGTATGGATAAGCAAAGAAGACTAAAATGAATTATAAGAGTATTAAAGATCTAGTGAATGGTGTACAAGTGGCATTGTATGGGGGGGGGGGGATTCAATTAGTAGAGTTGTGGTGAATGAGGATTCCCGAGGTTTTTTGAATGTAGAATGAATAGAGTACTTGACGTGTTGGATATGAGAGGAAAGTGAGCAAAAGAGTTGGTTATGGTAGTATTAGGAACAAATGACTTGGTTGAAAACAAGGGAAATGTAAAAATGGATATCAGAAGGTTGATGAGAAGAATAAAAGATAGAGTTGTATGAAAGGTAGTCAGCTTGTTACCTGGGTTATGCCAGTAATGAGTTGAGGTGGAGAGCATGTTAGTTGGAAATGTGTGAGGAGAAAAATGATAACTGCTGTGGAGGATGCAGTCAGTTGAGATATTAACCACGCTACCGGCCAAGACGTCTATCGACGTCAAGGTTATCATGGATGCGAAGTGCATATTAAAATTGTAATATCATTGGTATTACATTGAAATATATGATGGATTATGAAGGCATATGAGGATGCATATTTGATCCATAATGGCCGGTAAGGTGATTAAGTGAGCAGTTCATAAAGGTATTTCATCCTCGTGAATGTGACATCATGTAGAGTTTTGAGTGCCGTGGATGAGCAGGAAGTATATGCAGAATTGAATAAACTTGATGTTAATAAGACTGTAGAACTTTATGATATATGTATCATGTTTTAAGGAAATATGCCAAGGAGTTCACATTTACATGACATATAAGTTAGGACGAGTTTCAAAGGAACTTGTCTTAATTTATATTGTACTGCTTCATAAGGGAGATGATGCTTCCAATTATAAGCCAATCTGTTTGTTAGGTGTTATGGTTAGAGCATTGGAGAGATTAGCAAGAACAAGATCCGGAATTCAGTTGAGAATAGTGGCATTATTTTTAATGAACAGTATGGATTTTCTAAAGGAAAGGAATTTTAGTAATCTGCTTGCTTATTACAGTAAGGTGAACAGCAGCATTGGACAAGGAAGATGCATATATGGTGATATACTTAGATTTTGCAAATGCTTTTGATAGATTGTTAAATGATAAGTTGATAGTTAAATTAGAACTAGTGGGGCTGGATAATAGATTAGTGCATTGTGTTGGAGATTGGCTATCTGATAGGTATCAGCAAGTTGTGTATTGGAGAGCAGTTTATCCAGAAAAGAAAGTCACTAGGGGGGGGGGTGCTTCAAGTGTCTATTTTAAATCCATTGCTGTTTAACTTGTATGTTAATGATATTGGGGAAGATTTGAATGGGGAATATTGAAAGTTTATTTTTCACTTGGTTAGACTATAATAAATTTAGTTTAATCCTTTATCCAAGTGTGAGCAAACAAAGTTTGCACCTGAAAATATCTTCAGGACTGAGGTAAGGTAGTACAACACCAGGCAACTCGCAGCAAAGGTGGATCAAGCTCTCAACTCCTTGTCTCAGTATCTCCCATAATGCACAGCACATCTCCTTGCAGACTTGTATTCTGCTATGCATTAGGGGGAGGAGCACTACCCATACCGGTTTCGACCTTTATTGAAGTCTCGTCAATGGGAGCCAGGCCCAGAGTGGAGAGCTTGATTCACCTTTGCTGCGAGTTGTCCAGTGTTGTACTACCTTACCTCAGTCCTGAAGATATTTTCAGGTGCAAACTTTGTTTCCTCACACTTGGGTAAAGGATTGAACTAAATTTAAAATGAATGGGCGATAGTCAGTTGCTTACAGGTGATCCAAATTCAGGAAGGATTATAAAGTGCAGAAGGTGTGGCCTTACAAGAGAACTTGAAAAGATAATGTATTGGTCATAGCTGTGGGGTTACCAGTTGGGTGTTGTAAAGTGTAAGGTTTTAAAATTCAGAAAACAAAGATGAGATGTAGAGTAAATTGGTGGGAATGTATTGGAGGAAATAAAAGATTTGGGGGTGATAGTGGAGATAGGTACCTAAAATTTGGAGGACATATTACTAAAATTGTGAGGATGTCGCCGTGAACTGTGGCAACAATGTAGAGGACGCTAACCTGTGTTTTCTACATTGTAGAAGCAAGGAGATTATAATTCCTTTGTATAATGCTTTGATTAGGCCACATATGGACTACTGTGCACAGATTTGATCACCTGGTTTTCAAAAGGATAAAGAGATATTGAAAAGGATCCCCGATGTACTTGACTAAGCTGGTTTTTAGTGTCTAGAATGTTGAGAAAATGAAATTTCAGAGTAGTGGACAGGAGGAGAAAAGAGAACATTATAGAAGCATATAACTTGGTAAAGGCTTTTTTTTTTTTATCAGATTAACATTGAAGAGCTTTTCATAGAGTGGGGGAAGAACACGAGATCATCGCTGGAAGCTCTATATGGATCTGAGCAAAGGATTGAGACAGGTTTTTTTTGCATGGAGAGTGGTGAATGATTGAAATACATTCCCTGAATGGTGATTGCAGAGAATGTGAATGTATTTAAGGCATGGTATATAGAGGTGTGTGTGTGATAGAGACCTCCAACAATGAGTATATGACTCTGTTTAAGTCTGAAAATAATAATATTTATGAGATAGTATGTGGATAAGAATGAATGAATAAGAATGAAGCATTTCAAGTACATAGGTGTCTGTTTTTCAGAATTATAAAATAAAATCAGAACAGATCTGATATGCAACAAGAATTGATTAATGCTCTGCTTGTAAGACTATACATATGTGATATGTCAGATGACTGTTGGTGACATTTTTTGAGGAATATTTTCTTTGTCGAGAAAGAAATTTATATGAAAACTAATAGGCAAATATTATTTCTTATCCAAATCAAAACACAAAAATAATAATTGTGTTTACATTCATATTGTAATTGTTGGAAGTTTTTCCACTTAGTTGTACTCTATAGTATAATTAAAGATACCAAGAAATTATATATTTGGATAAAGTAATGCAGAAGTCACATTTTCATATATAAGTAGCCAAAGGGTGTCACACCTTATTATTAAAATACTCAGGATTAGAGAAAGTTATTGAAGTTTTCCCACTTGGTTATACTATAAATTAAAGATACCAAGAAATTATATACTAGGTTTAATCCTTTATCCAAGTGTAAGCAAATAAAGTTTGCACCTGAAGTATTTTCAAGACTGGTGCAACTTGTATATAGAAGCTGATGACTTCATATCACTTGCCTTAGTATCCCACAATGCAAAGTACCCACTAATGAGACCTGAATAAAGGTCGAAACCAGTCTGGGCAGTAACCTTTCCCATAATGCATAGCATTATACATATCCATTAGGATATGTGCTTTGCATTATGGGATACTAAGGCAAGTGATGTGAAGTCATAAACTTCTGTATATGAGTTGCCCCAGTCCTGAAAATAGTTCAGGTGCAAACATCTTTGCTTACACTTGAATAAAGAATTAAACCAAGTATATATTTTCTTGATATCTTTAATTTATTGATATTGTAAATTAATTTTGTTATCTGAAATTTTCTCTTAATTATCCATTACCTGTGTGTGTGGGAGGGAAAACCAATGGTATTCAGATAAATACATAAATCAAAATATATTTATATGTATATAAATATATTAATCAAATATACTTATATACATATAATATGCATAAACATATAATCAAATATAATATGCATAACTTCAACAATTATTTTTGCTGTGCTTTGGACTGTTATCCAGCATTATAATAATTTAGTAAAGTTCTTAAAAAAAAGCTTTTTACATATTCTACAGTGCTTAATATTTGTTGTGGTGTAATTTCTCTGCACAGTTTCTCTTTAATGCACACAACAGTTTTACAAGAGTCGGTTTTTATGAAAATAATACTTGGTATGTCACTAAAGATTCTTACATAAGCCAGTGACTGAAATATGATATATTACACATTTAGGTGTATTATGTTATACATTCCTAGTCATTATATATAAATAGCAACTATCTTAGTGGGATAAATACCTTGGTAGGGGTTAAGAATTTCTGCACCTGTTTGTGCATTCTTTTTGCATGGTTTTTTTTAAACAAAAAAATTTTGATAATTTATGATCTTGAAAATTATAAAATACCAAACTTACAAATTCATTTAGTGAGTAAATTTAGTGAATATTACATTCCCAGATTTTTTAAAAAGGTGGGGGGGGGTATAAGGAAAAAATTCAATAAATTACATTTCATGCGTTACGGCTTAAGTGCTGGGAGAAACTCATGAAATGAATGTTGGAATGAAACAGCAACGAGAAAAGTTTTAAAGTAAATTTAATTCTTCCAACATTTTCGTCTCAGTTACAGAGAAATCATCAGGGAATATAACGAGACTTGTAACATACACAAAACTAAGTGAAATGCATGGACAAAAGACTAGAGCCCTAAGTGGGTGGGGGCAAAGGTTGCACCTGTTGATAGTTTAGGATGTAAACTGGAATCTCAAAGTATTAGTGTTTACCATATTTTAGGAAGTTTTATGCAACCAGATTTATTCATATTAGGCTGATTTTCAAGAGCAGCTACAGATTCTAAAAACAGTCTCTCTTCAAAATTTACTGTGATGGAGCATGGTCTTTTTTCAATTGATTTTATGAGTTGTATCCAAGCATGGTCTGCAAGGTCTGATTGACCATAGTCATGATCGCAGATGTGTTTTTTATGTTCTTCCATGCGAATGGTGGCTGATCTTCTTGTCTGTCATAATAGGTCAACTTGCAGGAATAGGGAACAATGTACACCAGGAGCAGATAAAGGTAGCTAGTTTCAGCTGGATTTGAAAGCTGTGCAGAGGTTGTGTTTCTTTAAGATTCTGGCTATTTTTTTTTTTTTTTCCTAATGTGTCTCAGACATAGGGGATGGTGATAGCATTATTAAAATTCTTGTGAAGAGAAGATCAAGGAGTGGGGGGGAGAGGATTATTTTTTTGATACTGTGGTAACTGTAGCCATTAGATAAGGTGTAGTGTTCATTATTAAGTTCTGCTGTATGAGAGGCCTCATAGGCTCTGTTGATTAGTGTTTTAATGATACAATATTGTTGAGAGGGGAGGAATGTTATGAGTAACACATCTACCTAATGGTAAATGTGTTACTAAGGTATCTAGACAGGCTAGAGTATTAATTTCCTTTTTATTGTAAATTGGATTACAGGGTGAAGACTATTGAGGTGAGAGGAAAGAGTAATGTGTCTGGAACCATGAGCCAAATAGAAAACACATCCTACATATCCTAATCAGATAGAGGGTTCAAGAGGGACTGAGTCAAGAGTTTGTTTTTCAAAGTATTTCTTAAAGAAAGGAATATTTTTTTAGAAAGAAAGTTGGATATAACTGTCCAACTTCTTTTTGCAGGTTCCAGGTTCAGCCAAAACTATTAGTTGTCATTTTCATAAACCCCTGCTTCCTTCTCTTTTGCACTTAGATGTTTCTGTTACATCAGTATGAATAGAAATAGCCATTAAGACTACTTGCTTTTTCCTTAGTTCTTTTATATATTACCTTGGTGTATATGTCTTCCAATCATTTCAAATATATAGTGTTGTTTTCCTACCCATCCCCTTTGATTTTTCACTAGGAAATGAGAAAAATTTTATCCAAACTGGATATCCACCAAAAAGTTTTCTGATTCTGATGACATTTTTCACCTGAAGTTTTGTACGTCAGGATTTATTCCAGTTCTGTATTGCTTTATTATTATTCTCTCCTGCAGCCTTGGAAATTAGCTCATATGAAGTGCAAGAAGAGCAACATCTCTTTACTATAAGATTACTTCCTAGTTTCTCTCACTTAATTTCTTATTAAAGTGATAAAGGAAAAAACCATTAACTCAACTCAACTTATGTATTGCCGAAACCTGTCTACTAATAAAGAATTGTCAGTATGGATTCTGCCACTGTCAGTCAACCTGGGATCTTCTTGCTTATGTCACCCACTTTGGACAAATGTTATGGAAAAATTAAGATGAATATAATTGCTCAAGCAGTTGATGTTAATATCTGCAAGGCATCTGATCATGTTTGGCACAAAGACCTGTTGAGTATGCTCATGTCATATGGTCTAACTTGTGCAAATAGATTGGTAACTTTCTTTTCTGATTGCACATTTTTCAAGAGGTTGGATGGATCTTTGTCTTCAGACTTTGTAACTAATGATGGGATATCATAGGTCTGTATTATTTCTTTTGTTTGGCTGATCATTGTCCTCCATTTACTGTAATTTCAATCCAAGTTCTCTAATGACAGTACACTGCATGACTCAGTATTGAAGACAGCATTTAGATTGATTAATGATGTATGTCTCTCACAGCAATTTTGTCTCTTCTCCTTTCTCCCATGCAGCAGCTATTTAGTTGTTCAACTTCTGACTTGTGTAACCAGTTTTTCTTTCTCTTTTTTCATTTATTTTTCCTGCTGTATTTTGGAACAGTCTCTCCTACGTATTTCCTAAGGAGTATAATTTGCAGTTGTTCAGGTCTAATGTTAACGTTAATAAGTTTCTTCTTTGCCCTAAACTTTTTTTGCATGTCCACAGTACTAATATACAGTACTATATTTTGAACGGCCTCTTTCATATGGGATTATGCAGTTGCCCAGTGGACTTCCATAGTGTACTTATTAGGGTGATGTTCCATTTGTCCTTTGGAAAGATGTAGCTTAAATCCTGTGTAGGATATGAAGTACATTTAATAAGAATACTTCGTTTGAAGCTAAGTTAGTCTCAAAATAGAGATTGAAGAGTTTTCCAACCAGAAACTTTCAGATTTTTCATCTTTTACATTATCTCAGCAGTTTATGCTGAAGAATTGTATTTTTGCAAATCCATGATTACTTTCTATACTTTTTAAAGTTTCAAAGACAAACATTTTTGCTTACTCATTAGAAAATGCTATTGGATATTTGTCTTTTCTTCTTAGAAAAGACAAATATCCAATAGCATTTTCTAATGACACATACCAGCCACTGAATTTAGAAGCCATTATGCAGATGTACGTAAATGTCACTTATGCAGCATATATGTGCATCATCACATATTCCAGGTAACAGTTTAAGAATGCTACCGATCAGTAATTGTCAATAGTATTGATCACACTGGGAAAAACAAAATATCATTTGGAAAGTTTGATAAAGACTTTATTGTGGGAGGCTGTTTTTCTGCAGCCATGATTTTGAAAAAACAACAGAGCTGATGGTTTCTCAAAAAGTGAGATATTCTTGGTGTTTAATCACTTGAAAAATAACCCGCATTGCTTGTCCAAGAGGCATAACTGTGGTCTTAAGACAGCATTTCAGGAATGAGTTTGCCATTGTCTGAGAAGGATTGTACAGACAAACAGAACTTGTGTGCTGCAGCAGTTGACTGAAACATTTAATGAAGGCTCTTCCTGATCCGTATCTCAACTATGTGCAGGAAATTGAAGAGCATTGGTATTGGCAATCACATGCCTACATGGGAACCACTGATTTCTGCAAAGAAGCAGAAAGTTTTTCTACACTGTATCAGGAACACTGTGAGTAAAACTAGAAAAGAGTCGTGGTACGACAAGTCACGATACACCTTGTTCTGTACTGACAGTAGGCAGAGAGTTTTGGTGGGAGCTCCATGAAGCAATGAACTTGGCTTGCCTTCTAAACACAACTCTAGGTTCTGGAGGTGGGTGTCATGGTGTGGGGCATGTTCTGTTGGTATGGAACAGGTCCCCTGATTTTTCTGGATCAGGTGTCCTCCAAGGAATATCTGAACATTGTTGCCGATTATGTCCCTCCTGCAATATTGACTTTTTATCCAGCAGGTGCCGGTTGTTTCATGGACATTGATGCTACTGTCCATTGCACAAGAATTGTTCTGCATTGGTTCAGCGAGCATGATGATAGCAACTTCCATCTTCCCTGGCCACCATAAAGACTGGAATTAAACCCCATTAAGAATGTATAGGACATGTTAGAAAAATGGATCCAAGAGTCTAGTCCTCTTCTGTCAAATCTGAGTCAGGTTTGACAGCAGAGGACTGTCTGGCAAATGCCTGGTGTGTTGTAGACATAGATGCAATCCAACACCTTGTGGAATGTATGTCAAACTGCATATGGGTAAAGGAGGTATAACAAGGTATTAAATAACAGAGTTTAATTCAGTGGCCTGTATGTGTACATTCTTTGGTAGTTAAAAGTACATTTTCAGTGCTTGCTGATTTGAGGGTGAGTTTGCTCACATTTGAAAACCAATCTTGCAGTGCATAGCCGTACCAAGCTAAAGATATTTTTTGTAGGTGTATTTATTTTATTACCAGAGAAATAATTAGGATTTTGCTGCTAATGTTTGAACTTCTCCATATTTTTCACTGTTCTTCCCTGCACTTTTTATTTCTCATAGAACTATTCATCATTTCTTAATGTATACTTCTGTATCATTATCTTAGAGCTTCTGCCTGATTTTGCTATGCATGCATTTATTCAAATTCTGTTTATCCTCCTTACTTTCAGGATACAGTCTGTTATTGCTGTTTTTCAAATGATTCTGAATTAACCAGGCATTATTCCCCCCCCCTCCCCATTTTAAAATTCAGTGCATTTGGTGCTCAGACACACTGTCTTTCACAAAGTTTATTTGAATCCATGTATGGGAACATGCTGATAAGCAAACCTGTAAACCAATTTTCAGGTTTGCTTATCAGCACATAGACAGTGGAGAGTACATCCTGCTGGACACTCCACCTTGTTTCTCACTTGATTGGAAAGATCAGCTTCATCCAGAATAATTTTCAACCGTGTGGACCTAGAAAAATCCCAAAAATCATTCTAGAATCTGTGAATCACTTATGCACTCCTTTTGAACTTATCAAGTCTTGAAACATAATTTACAAGATTTTGTTCTTCAGGCCTGCTAAATCAGTAAGAGGATGATATAATTTGATAACTGTTAGTTGACTGACTAATGTTATTCACCAGCAGCTTTTTAAATTCTGCTCTATAGTTAAACATTATAAATACTTTAGTGATATTGTTATACTTTTTATAATGGTAAATAATGCCATGAAATAGAGGAATTTATTGTAATGATTTTCCCCTGATTGTGCTATATTTGTCCTAGTTCTTACAGAGGAATATTTCATAATGCATTTCTGATTTTTAATATTCATAAACATGTTAATACAGTGATAGATCTTTTAATTAGACTTGGCTAAGCAGGCTGCACTTACACTTTTCCTGAAGCTGGCAAGACCTGAAGTGCTAGAGTGTTCTGGTGCCTCCCTCCTCATTATTTGGCCCTAATTTTTTGGGGCCCCAGCTAGAGCATTGCGTGCCTGTGCATAAGTACAGTCTTGTGACTAAGTGAATATTCTTTACATTAACTCATAAAACTAAAATAGATGTTAATTGGATTCAGAATGAGTAATTTCTTCAAACTCTTGATATTTTGTTTATAAATTAACCATATTTTTTGAAAATAAAGCTTTTTACAAAGAAAAGTTGTAGACCCACTCAAATAGCCTGATCTCATATCATTCATCACTTCATTATAATATTTTCTCATATTTCTTAAATTGATGTTTTACTTAAAATGTATCTATGTAATGAAGTATTTAAACTTTCCCTGATATGTTCAAATTTTTCACATTATCTCCTTTAAATTTTAAGTAACAACATTGAGAGACAAAAGCAATATTGAAGCTGCCTGTCTCTGGCCTAGGTGAAAGAAAGATATGTGCCCTTTGGTTAGATGTGGTTCGAATTCGATCAAGTAGTGTGAGGAATGTTTCGTATTCTTCTGAATAGAAAATGTTGCTCACACTAAAAAAAACTCAGGATGCTTATCTCTATAAAGCAGACTGGTTGGTGAAATCACTTCATTGACAGATATAAGGCACTTACCCTGGCCTTAGTTTACTTCTGAATTATTCTGTAATTTAACACAAAAACCAATAAAATTGAAAATAAGCACTATTTAGGGGCATTCCTAAACTAAAGTAGGCTATATTAGCCATTAAAATAATAGTTTATTTTAGAGGAGTAACATGGGAATTTTCCCAGAAATAATACCTATACTATTTGTTGTACTGGTTAATAGAAAGAATTAATTTTAGCTGTGGAGAGAGGTGGGTCATTATTTATCAATCATTACTAGGTTAACAGAAAGCCTATATGTTACCACACACACACTTATGTTTGTGGTAAGACCATATATTTTTTCACAAGTTGACATAAACAGTAAATTAAATGATTTATAAACACTGACATTAATAGGTTTTTTTTTTTTAGATTACAAAATTAATATATAGCTGATGTAGAGTGAACATGCAAGACATTCAAAAGAGTTGCTTAAGGACACAAGCACGCCTAGACAGCAAATGGTTAAAAACTGATTTACAGGTAAATTATTCTAATTAATAATGGTTCCATTATAATTGTAATAATTTCTTGGTATTTATCCTGATATGTACATCAGTTTTTTGATATGTATATTCAAGTCACCACTTGAAGTTCCATATAAAGGAGCTAGTGTGTTATGATAGTACTATATAATTATGTTTGTTATTACAAACTTTCTTTTAATAATTTTCTTCCAGATTAACTGACTCTTTGATGGGTCAATATTGTCAAATCTGCATTTTGATCTTCTCAGGCATGACTGACATCAATCTGCCCAGATCTTACTCTTTCTCTGGATCCTTTTTTATCAATACCACACTGGATTCATATATTCTTGAATGCTAATGATGTCAAGTGCCTTTAGAAGGTCAAAATGCAAGATTTGACAATATTAGTTTTATTTCCAACCGAACTTTCAGATCCACAGATAAAATTGGTTTAAAATGCCATCTTTTGTATCCACTAGTTTATTATTCCAGCTAATCAAGCTCTGATTTACAGAATGAATTTTCCTAATGGTTGGTATTGTTATCAGGTCTCTTAACATTTAATGAAAGATTCAAAGATGTGGTTGACTCACTGGGTAGCGTGTTGGCTTTCCAGCTTTTAGGTTATAGATTCACATCACAGTCGAACATGGTATTTCTGAAAATCTAGGATGGAGGGATTTTTGTTGAGGCCATTGTTGTTGTTCAATTTATATATTAATGACATTGGGATGGGTTTAACTGGTAATATGCAACTTTTTGCAGTGCAAAATTAGGAAGAGCAATGCAGAGTCAAGCAGATGTTATGGCTTACAGAAGGACTTGAATAGATTGCATGAATGGGTAGGTAAGTGGAACTATCAGTTCAGTGTTTCAAAGTGTAAAAGTTTTGAAATTTGGTAATCAACAATGGGATGCAAAGTATACAATTGGTGGGGAAACTTTAAAGGAGGTAGAGGAGATTAGAGATCTGGGATTGGTGGTGGACAAGAACCTGAAATTCGCTGGCCAGATTGCACAAGTTGTGAAGTCGTCACATTGGATAATGGCTATGATACAGAGGACCTTGACATGCAGAAATAAAGAGGGTATGATTCCATTGTATAAGGCCTTGATAAGGCCTCATATGGATTATTGTGCAGACTTGGTAATCTGGTTTTCATGGTAATGAGGATATGTTAGAAAAGGTCCAGAGAAGATTTACAAAAGTGGTCTTCGGAATGTGGAGTATGAAGATAGATTGAAAGAATGTAAATTGTAAAGCCTCATGAATAGCAGGAGGGATATGATTGAGATATAAGTTAGTCAGGGGTTGTTATCAGGTCGATGTGGAAGAAATCTTTCATAGAATGAGAGAGAGAGAGAGAGAGAGAGAGGTGGGAGGGCGGGTAGGACAACAGGCTATCACTGGAACAGTATAAGGAGGGTGTGAGCAGCAGAGTGAGAAGATTTCTTGGCATGCAGAGTGGTTGGGGAGTGGAGTGGAGTGCATTGCTTGGGTGTGTGTGTTGTAAATGTAGACATATTGAATCAATTTCAGGCAGAGTTGAATGAGCTTTGTGTGTGATAGTGTGTACCTCCCATGATGAGTCTCTGACTCCATGGTCAGATGTTAATAATCTACTCTATATATAAAAAGATAAGCCGAAATTTGTAACGTTTTTATGTCACATTTTTTGTCTCCAGCTTACCAACCCAGAACTTGGGGGGTTGGGTGCCATAGGCACTAGAGTTAGGCACTAGGGGACCCCCTAGTAATAATATATATTTTGGTCAATTTAATATGGGCACTGATATTCACATTAATGGGCAGCAGTTGTAAGAGTTTGAATAAAGGGGCAACTTAGGGAATAATATATTTTTTTATGACAGATGTATAGCTGTGGTTTGAAATTTAGTAGTGATGAAGATTAAGGGAATTCAGGAGTTTATGGCTATGATGAGAATAATTCTAATAGCTAGACATGTCTATGTATTAGGTTCCCTAAGTTTGTAATAACTGGCTCTGTAGTTCCACATATACTCCTTAACTGAGAATTCCTCATGTTTAGTAATCTTCCAGACTAAGATTGCATGGCCACTTTTCCCAATTAGAGACAGAGTGGCTATCTTGGTTATGGATATAGCTTCTGATTCTGCTATCAAGTTTCCTGTCCCCCTCCATCACATGCTGTTTCATGCAATTATTCTCTTAGCAACTGTATAAATTCTATTTCTATATTCCATATGCTGCCCTTTCTTCCCTCCAATCTGTGTCTCCGTGTTTGAAGTCTCCCATAATAATTGCTTGGCCTGCACTCATGCTAATCTTCCAATGCATTTCATCCACATTTTTTAAATTTTTTTTGTGTATCCTTGGTTGTTGTAGCAACCGACAATATATTTTGTTTTGTGTCCTCTGTCTTATACTAGACAGACTCAAATGAACTAATCTCCCCCCCCCTCCCTCCAGTCCTAAAATTCTACTTAAATTCCGCTTTCTTCTGGTTGCATTTCTTTGATCATCATCAGTAAAACCTTTTCTACCATTCTCTTCCCTTTTGAAAATATTTGGTATTCCACTTATTCTGTTCCTGTAACTGTATCAGCTTCTATCAACTAATTCTCACTGATGCCAATGTTTTTTGCTAAGTTGAGCTGACCAATGCCAAAAAGTTTTCATTTATTTCTGAAGTATCTGGTATTTGTATACATGCATTTCAACATCCTTTTTAGCCAGCAGTTGCCCTTGCGTGATAATATAATTATTGATCCATTCAAATTAAAAAGATTCCTTATTAAGATTTCATTTAGATCAAAACAAAAGCTTTGATCATGTGTAATATGGAAGGATTAGAATTAGTTAGTGACTCACCACAGTGGTTACTGTAATTTGAAGATTCTGGAAGGCTTGAAATTTTTCATCACTTTCTAGATTTGGACTCTTGTCATTGGGTAGCAGAGTTCTGACATTGATAAAATTCAGTGCCCAGAACATTGATAAACTGATATAATAAAACTTATCATTGATTAAATAAAACTTACCAGAGCATTGATTAAATAAAACTTATTTTATTAAACTTAAATAGATTTCAAACTTATTTAATTAGACTTTTTTAATTAGTTTCTAAATAAGTTCACTGTCTTGTGTACATTAATAAATTTATTAACAGCTGAGCTGATGAAGATGTCTTGCTTCTTCCTGTTTTTAGCAGGAATTACTTTCATATTTTTTTTTTTTTAAAACTGTATATTACATACATCAATTGTAAACATACAAAATATTTATACAGTATATATATTACAAATTATATACGAGGATGGTCTGAAAAGCTCTCGGCCTCGACCATAGATGGCAACACTATCGGCAAGATTTCTTCTTTTTTTTTTTCTAATTTGGTACATCTGTCATAAACATTGATGTGAAATTGCAAGTCATTCTATCAAGTAGTTTGTTTTTATACAGCTGTCTGAAGCAAAAGTGTTGTCTGTATCCCTTGAAATGGATAAAATTGAGTATCGTGCAGTTATAAAATTTTTTGTAAAAGAAGGTTTAACGCCAAAAGAAATTCATTCAAAGTTCATAAAAGTTTATGGGCACTCCTTCGTTTTTGACATTTAAGAAATGGGCTGCCGAGTTTAAACATGGCTGTACCAGTCTTGAAGATGATCCACGTGAAGGACGTCCAAAAAGTGTAACAGCAGCAGAAATCATTAATCAAGTGCACGATATGGTATTGGATGACCGGTGAGTCAAAGTGCATGAAATTGTGAGACTATAGGCATTTCAAAAGAACGTGTAGGATATATTTTGCATGAAGAATTGCAAATGAAAAAGCTTTGCGCAAGATGGGTGCCACACTTGCTCATAGCAGATCAAAAACGCACTCTCATGAAAATCTCCGAACACTGCATGGAGCATTTTAACAAGAATAAAACTGATTTTATGCTTCGATTTATTACTATGGATGAGACTTGGATTCACCATTACACACCAGAATCCAAACAGCAGTCAAAACAGTCGACAGAAGCCGGTTGATCAGCGCATAAGAAGACAAAGTCTGTTCCATCAGCAGGAAAGGGCATGGCATCGGTGTTTTGGTGTTATTAATTATCTTGAAAAAGGTAAAACAATAACCGGGGAATATTATTCCGATCTTTTAACCAGACTAGATGAAAAAATTCATGAGAAAAGACTCGGTTTGCAGGAAAAAAAAACATCTTTCATCAGGACAATGCACCTGCCCACAAAGATGTTTTGGCATGGGAAAATTAAGGGATCTTCCTTACTGGTCAGCATTTTTCTTCGAATCAAGAGGTGATTGCAGCTGTAGAGGGGTATTTTGCAGATCTTACTGAGAACCACTACAGGATCAGGATAATGGTGCTGGAGCACCGCTGGAATAAATAGATTAGTCTTAAAGGAGATTATGTTAAAAAATAAAACTAATTTTGAAATTATAAATTCATTTTTTCATTGTTAGGCCATGAACTTTTCAGACCACCCTTGTATAAATTGCACTTGTATAGTACGCCCACAGTTTGTAGATCTCTGCTTGGCATTTTACCAAGAATAGTCGATTCATGGTGAAGGGGAGAAAGAAATGAAGGATGTACGAATTGGTCGCCAACATGCGAAATCACGTGCTTTCTTGTCTGTCACTGTACTAGCTTGATTTTTGTTGTCACTTTTTTTTTTGCATTATTTTTATATTATTAATTTGTATGATGGATCCAGTACAATCAACAAGTTCTGATGTTAAATGTTTCAGTAGCTCTTGCAAAAGAATAATGAACTATGTGCTGACAGTCTGTGAAAAAGAATCGTTAAAAGGCAGTCTCCTTGTTCCCCTTTCTCAAGTCATAAAATGTGCAAGTGCAATTGCGGGCATATCGGGGTTGACTGGTAAAAGAATTCGTAGGGAATCGAAAGGTGAAGGTAAACCAAAATTTAAATCTCCTAAAAAAAGTGCCAGAGAAAGAAAACCATCGATACCGTAGCTTTGAATCATTTTGATGTAGACGTCATAAGAAGAACTATTCACGAATTTTACGTGGTTGAGAAAAGGATGCCAACTGTTCCAAAATTGATTCCTGTGCTTAAAGAAAAAATTAATTTTCCTTGGAAAAGAGAAACTTGAAGGAAAATACTTCATGAAATCGGATTTTGTTTTAATGCTATTGAGTATGTATGGGTAGAAGTGAAAAGTTTCATTTGCCATCGCAACGTAACTGGGGATATTGACATGTCGAAACTTTTTAAGCTTTCAGAACAGGCGATTGAAAGTATTACAGTTCAAAACTGGGGAAAAATTGCTCTCATGTCACCTCATTGGAAAATATGTATTGGGACAGAGACGGAATTATCAAAGAATTATGCGAACCTTTGGTGATCAGTTTAAGTGGAAGTGATGGCAATTCGGACAGTGATTCAGATGACTATGAAGATTAAAAGGATTTGATAATGATATTTTTCCCAACCTTTTTTTTTGCATGGGTTTGTTAAAAGAGTCACAAGTCATAAATAATTAATCGGTTTAGACATTAAAGTGTCTCAATTCTCTCAACTGTAAGTTTAGAATATCTAAGTTCATTTGAAAAAAATTTGTTTTACTGTATAATTATTTTTATTTTATAGAAAACATTCTTAAAAATAAATTTCGTTAAATTTTTGTTTTATGCTATACCTTTTTTTTAATTTTGTTAATACTCTACGTACATTTTTCCAACTGTTATACAAGCAAAATAGTTACACTTTAAAAACTACAATGTTCATAAAAGAAAAGCTAAATTTTCCGACCTGTAATAATAAACAAATTCATCCCAGAAGATGGATTGATTACCCTATTATCGGAATGGATTCTCCTTTTTGGGACATGCGCAGAAGTGTAGAAGGGTCTCTAATCTGTGGGCGAACTATACAAAGTACATATATCAAAATCATCATATGCAGTATAATAAGTTTAGTTTAATCCTTTATCCAAGTGTGAGCAAACAAAGTGTTGTACTACCATAACCCAGTCCATTACAGGACTGGGTTATGGTAGTACAACACCAGGCAACTTGTTGCAAAGGTGTTGTACTACTCAAAGCTCTCATCACTCCTATCTCAGTATCTCCCATAATGCAAAGCACATCTCCTTGCGGATATGTGTAATGCTATGCATTAAGGCAAGGGCCACTACCCATACCGGTTTTGACCTTTATTGGTGGTCTCGTCAGTGGGAGCCAGGCCCAGTAGTGGAGACACCAGGCAGAAGCAATGAGAGGTCATCCCAACCTATATGAGTTGCCAAAGGGTGTACAACCTTATTATTAAATTACTCCGGATTCAGAGAAAGATATTGCGAGTTTATTTTTCAGTTGGTTAGAATATAATAAGTTTAGTTTAATCCTTTATCCAAGTGTGAGCAAACAAAGTTTGCACCTGAAAGTATCTTCAGGACTGGGGTATGGTAGTACAACACCGGGCAACTCGTTGCAAAGGTGGAGAAACCGGTATGGGTAGTGGCCCTTGCCTTAATGCATAGCATTACACATATCCGCAAGGAGATGTGCTTTGCATTATGGGAGATACTGAGATAGGAGTGATGAGAGCTTTCTCCACCTTTGCAACGAGTTGCCCAGTGTTGTACTACCATACCCCAATCCTGAAGATACTTTCAGGTGCAAACTTTGTTTGCTCACACTTGGATAAAGGATTAAACTAAACTTATTATAGTCTAACCAAGTGAAAAATAAACTCTCATCATATGCAGATATCCAAAATGGCATTTTTATGAAAAACAGTATAATAAATTACAAAGAGAAATATTTAATAACTTATAAGAAAAGAAA
This sequence comes from Typopeltis vanoorti, assembly GCF_054136105.1. Classification (NCBI taxonomy): domain Eukaryota; kingdom Metazoa; phylum Arthropoda; class Arachnida; order Uropygi; family Thelyphonidae; genus Typopeltis; species Typopeltis vanoorti. The sequence goes on from NC_143561.1 coordinate 71,061,731, forward strand.
ATAACATTTAAAATCAGTGTGTAGATCATTGATTGGTTTTGAAAAAAATTTCAAAATTTTTTGAAAAAAAAGTCTTTAAGATTGAATTTTTTTTTTTTTTTTTGTGCTATATGTATAGAGAGATTTTTTTGTTTTAACCCTGTCAGATATTTCTCATTGATACCTGATTTTGTAACAATGCTTTTCTGAGTTGTTTTTTTTAAATAAATTTTTATACCACTATTTTAACACATTTAACATACCAGAATCGATTTTTTTTCCTTTGTCTTCAAAAATGGACATATACTCTATGGATAACATAATCATTTCTCTCTTTTTCTCTCTCTGTGTGTGTGTGTGTGTGTGTGTGTGTGTATATCAGTCTTGTTGTGACTATCTTATTGTTATAGCAGATAATTTGTTATAGTGAATTTCTTTTAAAACCTCATTGTGCCTATGGAGATTTATTATTAACATCTGACCTCCATGTTGTAGTCAACAGACTTGTCACATGAGGTCCATACTCTCTCTTTCATGCAAAAAGATTAACGAACTCTGCCTTAAACTCATTGACAGTATCTGCACTTGCAACACTTTCAAGCCATGCATTCCACTCACCAATCATTATTCATGCAAAGAACCTGATCCTCCCTCCCTGCTTACACTCTCCTTATACAGCTTTCATGGATGGCCTCTTATTCTGCCCTTGTCTCCCTCTGCTATATGAAAATCTCCACATTAATCTGGTAGCAATTCCTCACCAACTTATATGTCTTGGTCATATTCTCGTTCTTTCTCTTATTCACAAGGCTCTACGAGTTGCATTACCTGAATCTCTCCTCAGTGAGAAGATTGATGGAATGTAGGGAGATTCCATAAACCTGACAGTGATTTAGTGAACATTCTCTGGGTCCTCTCTAGTACATCCTCCCTCCTTGAAAACCAGGCAACCAAAATGTGCATACAGTAGTCCATATGCAGTCTTATACAAGGGAATCATAACCTCTTTGCTTTTGCATGTCATTGTCATAATCCATTGTCGGTTCTTTCAATTTTATCAGTGTGACTGTTAAATTTTGTCTTTGTCCACCATCATTCCCAGATCTCTCTTCCACCTCCAAAATTTTTCCAAATTGTATATTCTGCATACCAACGATGCCTACCAAATTTCAAAACCATACATTTTACAACATTAAACAGATAGTTCCACTCACTTGTCCACTTGTATAGTCTATTGAGATCTTCATGAAAGGCCACATTTGCTCTACTTTTCATAGTTGTTTTCCCAACTTTGCATTATTGATAGACAGTTGCATATCTCCAGATAAGCTAGTCCCAATGTCATTCATTAATGTACAAGTTAAACAATAATGGTCCCAAAACAGATCCCAGTTGCACTCTATACTAGTGAATTTAGTGTAGAGTGTAACTAAATTCACTAGTGTAGAGTGCAACTATACACTAGTGAATTTATTCTTTTGGGATACCATTTCTCCATACACAATCTGTTGATTGTGTATGGAGAAATGGTATCCAACAGCCAATCAGCTATCCAATTCACTTGTCTCTTATCTAATCCCATTTGTTTCAATTTAGCTACCAGTTTATCATGTGCTAGTCTGTCAATGGCCTTTGAAAAATTAACTGCACCATTTTATATGTATCTCCTTTATCCAGTGAATTTTATCACCTTGTTATAGTACATAAGCAGATTGCTAAAGCATGACCTCCTGCTGACCATTACAAAGAATACTGCTATTATTAACCCATTGCTGAATCCTAGCTCATCAACTTCTCTAACACTTTAACAACAACTCCAGAAATTGGACATAGCCTATAATTTGATGCCTCCCTTTGTCCCCCCCCACTTGTGAAGTGGAACAATTTTTCTCACCTTCCACTCCTTCTGGACTTGCCCTGTTGCAAGACTCATTAAACAAGTGTGTCAAATGTGCCATTAATTCCCTAGAGCATTCCTTCAAAACATGCAGCGATATATATTGTCAAGTCCTACTGCCTTATTAACATCGTTTGCTTAATTCTTCATATACCTCCTGCTCATTCACCATCATTTCTTCCTCCACCAATCTCTCTACATTCCACCTTCTCACAATGTTGTCTTTCCTGAGGATGAAATACTTGATGAATTACTCACTGAATACTTCAGCTGCATCAGTTACCAGTCTGCCAGTGTCATTAGCTATCATGGTCCTTCCATAGTCATTCATTCTTCTACTTGCCACACATTGAAATAGCTCACTAGGTTTTTCTTAGCTTGATTGGCTAATTCTGCTCATGCTGCACTTTTGCTGTCTTTACCAACTGAGTCACTTCCTGGTCTGCTTTTTTATATTCTTCATACAACTGATTATTATGAACATTCATCTTGTGTTGCTTCCACAGTGCCTTCTTCTAGATTTCACATTTAATCTCTTCATTCATCCATTTTACTCCTATCTTATTTAGCCTTTTCACCTTTAGAATACACTCAGATATTGCTGCTGTTAAATAGCCCTTGATCAATATCCAAGCAGCATCTCTTTCTCTACCCCCTTCCACCTTCTTTCCATTCAAGCCATTTTTTTCAGTTATCTCCTAAGCTTTTCATAATTATCAGCCTTATAGTTCCGTATATATTCCTTCTTTACAGAAGTTCTCATACGACTGGCCACAACCCATGTGATCACTTCATGGTCACTTTCACCAACTGGGAAAGGATTAGACACTCCATTCACAATAATATCCTTTGATGATATAACCAGATCTAAGACTCTTAACCTTCGTGTGTGCCTCCCCATTACGTACCGCCTAAGATTGTTGTCCCTTAAGAACTCGATTCATTCTTTTTATTTCCTGATGCCATTTCTTCATTGCAATCAGTATTGCCATAATTGAAATCACCCTTTACTTACTCACTAAGCCAAGTTGCCAGTAGATTTGTCTCTATCTTCCCCATTCCCTGGCTGGTAGTAACACCCAACCAGATATCTCATCCCATCAACCTCCACCCACACTATACTGTTTCAAATCACTGCTACACTTTTTTTCCCTTGTATTTCGACCTTATGTGGACATTAATTTCTCCCACTATTATCAGCAGCACTCCCCTTTCTTCTTGCCCTTACCATCCTCATGAAAAGCATCATATCCTTCATTCCTGTCAAGATATTTTCATTCAGCCGTGTTTCACTTATTTCATCTCCCTTATTTTTGATACTCCTGGCATTCATAAATAACCATAGCAGTTCATTTCTTGGTCTATAACCAGTCCTGCCCATGTTGCCCCTTTACCTGTGACTTGTGCACATTTGCTCCTGTTTGCTCACCCTTGCCCCTTTTCACACATATCTCCTCAGACCAAACTACTCCTCTCCCCCATGTATTTCAGGCCATTCCATTTCTATGCTGAACATTCCATACATGCATTCATTACCTTTCAGAATCCACTCTCCTTACACTTTATCCTGAACTTCCCTGCCCTACTCTGTTTTCCTGTTCACATCACTCTCACTTGGTCCACTCTCCTGCTCATTTACATAATCTCTGACTTTGTATATTATACATGTTTGTATATTTTATTGATAACCTGTTGTTTGTTGTGAAGTTAATTATTTTAGTACAGTTTGTAAAATTTCCTCATTTCATTGTGATTTTTTCCCTTTTTCTATAGAGATACTATAACCAGTTGCAAATATACTTTTATTTCTATTGTTTCTATTGCTCCACTTTTAGGTTCTTTTTTTTGTTCAATATATGGATGTTGAAATCAGCTGACACATACAAATAATCCCCCCCCCCACACACAATGGCCAGTTTATTAGGTCTTATAATACTTCCTTGGAATATACTGCCTTGTCAGAAGCTGTTGCATATCCTTCTCTTGTTATATAAAGCAGATAGGCAATATTAAGGGATTGTGCTAGTGACGTTGCACACCAGTAATGATTAGCAGTCATTTTTAATGCATTATGATACATTATGGTACAAATATTATATACTGTTTCTCTGCTGAAGTGTTAAAACACAACAGTATTTTGAGTGTATCCAAGTGTTTTAACTGATTAGTCTAACAGACAGACAGACAGGCTGCAATTATTCAAATAACAGTGCATGTTAGAGGAGCATGTTATAATTCATTGTCCTGTCACATATAGGGATTGGGTTGTTTTGAATTATAGCTGAAGCAGCTAAGAATTAGGACTTTATTATGTCTGAATTGTTTATGTTCTTCTGACTGGTTTTTCTGTTTTCTAACTTGCCTTTATTTGAAAAATCATTATAAAGGTTCTGTTTTAAATTTGAATATAGATCTTTCCAAACCAAAGGGTGTTGTCATTAGTGCTGTGGAGCTCATATGTGGTATATAGTAATTTGACTTCTGTGATTTCCACTTATGTTAGCTAAGCAGCAGTGGTTACATTGGTACAAGAACATCAACAAAGGAAAACTGAGTGGACAGGGATCGTCTTATTCTATGAATTCGGATTTCAGTTGATACCATGGTCAGGATATGGTGACAGCAGCAGCAGTATGAATCAGTGGATCTGTTATGCCATGTGGCAAAACTGCAGACTGCAATAATGGTGATGGTAGGAAGACAATTTCTTCTAATTCCAGTGGACTAACATTTTTATCAGCTAAGTGCATTCATTTATGTCCAACATTTATTTATATCATAATAGATAACTGCAGGATAATATACTGTCATAAGACACAGATTGTTTGAAAATGGTTCCAAGAGTATAAGGTGACTCACCACACTTTATATGCTTTTTCAACCAGATCCAATTTTTAACATTTGTGGGATGATATGAGGCAAGCTGTTAGCAAAAGAATAAGAATAAAATAATTAACTATTGTATATTTGAAGTTCCTGTGAGATGCAGTCAAGTTCACATGAGCTGGCAACCTAGCAGAATGCTTTTGGCACCTTATAGTGCATGTCCTTTTGTTCCTGTAACTTTCCAACTGTTATAAAGACTAAAGGGGGGAGGGGGATATTTACTTGCTATTTTGTAGGTATGCCTAATAAACTGGCTACTTTGTCTATACATGAGGTTTTTTTTTTTTTAATCTGGCACCTGTTTATTTAAGTGACCCTTTTAATGATTAGCCTTTGCCATCCAAGAAATTCAATATTTATTATCAAATAATAAACAAATAGAGAAATATTTGTTGCACAATCAACTTCTAGCTTCTACAATAAGAAAGTTTATAGTATTATCTATGAGAAGTTAAAACATAATTGATCGTAATGCTTAAGGAAAAGTTGAAACTCTAGTACATTAACTTGATTCTAATGTTTAAGAAGTTTAAATACTATAGGTGTGAAGTTCTATATAAAATACTTCATAGTACTGTAGTTCATTCAGATGTTTTAACATGTTTATGCCAGACAGGGACAAATCATCTCATGCTGTACTTAACCTTCATGCAGGACTTAGAATTTGTCTCATGTTTCCTGTTTGCATATCAGACAAGCACACAACAAATTATGGTATGGCATGTGCTTCATTTGGAACTAAAACTCTATGGGGGTGGAAATGTGTTTGCTTTAAGGATATATTAGAAAACAATAATGAAGGGGAATTGACCTTATATATGGTTTGCATATTTATCATCAGATCTCTGTGGAGTCAAATGACTCATCATGGGAGGTCCACGATTTCTCTCTCTCTCTCTCTCTCTCTCTCTCACACACACACACACACACACACACACACACACACACACACACACACAGCTCATCATATCGGGACTTATACTGTTTGTTCACTGTTTCCACACACTTATGTTTTGAGGCAATGCGTTCCAACGACGTACCACTCTCCATGCAAAAAAAAAAAACCATAATGTGCTGTGCTGTCCTCAAAATTTATTAGCAAAATGTCTCTGAAATTTCAGGTCCTTATCTACCAACATACAGAGATCCTGGATTTGAACTGGCATCAGATTTATTCACCTATTCATCCAGTTCTATTCAAGTCTGTTTAGGACTATAATATCCACTCTACTCCTCCTCTTAGTTCTTTCCAATTTCACAGCATCTGCAAACAACTGTATATTACCTGTACCCTTCCCATTATCATTTACATGCAAATTAAATAGCAGTGGTCCCAAAATAGTCCTTTGGGCACACTAGTGACTTTCCTCTTCAGGGAAAGGCAATTGATGTGAAGTCATTAGCCCCCTATCATGCAAGTAGCCTAGTCATGAAGATACTTCACACATGCAACCTTTGTATGCTTCCATTTTGATAATGGATTAAACAAGAATGTAATTGCTTGGCAATTATAAGTAGATGCTAAAACACAATCTTCCTTTACCAAATCCATGCTATCCATCAAAGAGTGTTGCTGTTGCCAACTCAATTCTGAATCCTGGTCCTCTCTAACATCTTGACCACAACTCTCGACAAACAGATTAGCATGTAATTTGAAGCCTAGTCTTATTACACTGCCCCCCCCTTTTTTTTTTATGAAGCCGAATAGTTTTGTCCACTTTTTGCTCCTTTGGAACTTGGAGCAATCTAAGCCTCATGGTAAAGAGATACATTGATGCTGTTAACTTTCTGGAACATTCTCTCAATGCATGTGACGTACCATAAAGTTTACTCATCAGTTCCTTATATACCTTTTGCTCACTCACCATCAGTAGTTCCTTCTCCTTCCCCACTGCATGATGTTATTTTAAGAGGATGAAATACTTTTATGAATTGCTCATTTATATTATATCCTCCAATGTTCACCATGCTACCATTTTCTCCAACCAGTAGCATCCTTCCATAATTATTCTTTCTTCTGCTGGCCACATTAAAAAAAAAAAAAACTCCCCAGGATTTCTTTTGGTCCCAATTAGCTAACTGCTACTTGTACTGCACTTTTCTACCCTTGACAAAGTGAGTTATGTGAGTTAAGTTTCTTGCTTGCTTGTTCTTTGTGCTCTTCATGCAGCTGACTGTTATCACTCATCTTGTGCTGTCTCCATAGTGCCACCTTCTTTCAAATTGCATACTTCACCTCTTTGTTGATCCATTTCACATACCTCGTATTTGACTCCTGACCTTAGGAATGCATTCAGATATTGTCTCTGCCAGACAGTTCCTGAACAGGTCCCCAAGCAGCACTGATCTCCTTTCTTTCCAATTCCTTATTCCATGATATAGCTGCAAGCTGTCTCTTATGTCATAATCACTAGCCTTGTAGTTCCATGTGTCCCATTCTCACAGAAGTCCTCATATAATCACTTCATGGTCGCTTTCACCAAGTGGAGGGGGAGGGAGTTGACACATCATTTGCAATAACATCCTGTGATGAGATAATCTAATCTAAAATCCTTGATCCCTGTGTACCCTCTGTTAACATACTACCTATGTTAGTTATTCCTCAAACTCGAGAATTTCAGTCTCTCTGCCCCCAGATGCTGACTGTTCATTCCAATTTATATTACTATAATTAAACTCACCCATAATGATCACCCTGTTCTTATTCATCCAGACCAATTTGCCTATATTTCCTGTGTCTAGCAACAACTAATTGAACATTTCATTCTGTCTACCTTACACCATATTGCTTCAAATCCATTGGCACTGTATACTCTCTTCATCTCCATCTAAGATAGGGATAACTCCACTGCTACCATTAACAGCACTCATTTTCTGCTTTGTTTATCTTCACGAAAAACATCATATCCATCCATCTCTATTCCTGTAAGAATGTCTGATTTATGTAAATCAGACATTCTTACAGGAATAGAGATGGATGGATATGATGCTGCAAGAATCTTTTATTTATGTAAAGCAAATTTAAAAAGCAAATATATATATATATATATATGCTGTCCTGGTTGGCCAAGTGGTTAGCACATCTGTTCTCCAGCCAAGAGACTGCGAGTTTGAATCTCACCTAGGCATGGATGTTTGTGATTATCTTCCGTCTTCATACATTCATTGATACAAGTGAATAAACACTCTACCGAGATGGAGTTGGTCACCATGGGAGAAGTAGACCCCCCCCCTCTCAATGGGTGAGGCTTTTACACCAGCAGTGGAGAAAAGTTACAGGATTGGGGGAAAAAAAATATATATAGTATGGTTTCTGGGAAAATTCCCATGTTACTCTTCTTAAACACTATTAATATAATTATGGCTATTATAGCCTGTTTTTGTTTAGACATTATTCTAAAAAGGGGTATATATATATTTTTAGGGAATTATGGGTGAGTATAGAAGGCAATTATGGCAGAATAAAAGAGGTGGAAAAATTTTGTACATACCTTGTTTTTGGTTCTATGATGCCTTCCAATTCCAAGATCCTCCTGAAGGTTGTTTATAAACAGGGAGAGGAGGGGGAAAGGAAATGGGGTGTATGTTTTGATGCGGGAAATGAGTTTGGAAACTCGGGTTACTATTAATAATATTTATATATATTATTTTGTTTAGGGCCGCATTTTTTATGGGGGGGGGAAACGAAGAGGAAGGGTATCCTTATGTGGAAACTGGGACAGGGGTTAACAGGGTGTAGATCGTTTCGGTTGTCATCTGACCGTCATCGTGACCTTGTTGGAATGAGTATAGGGCTATGTCAAGGCTGCAAGTTGCATCTGCCAAATTATGGAATTTGTGGTTGCTACATGGCCGGAGGTGTGGCTTAATTTGTAAATTTTGGATCATCCAACATTCGGAAATTAGGTAGGGGCGGTGGACGTTAATAAAATTTTCATCGCATTTTATGGCAATAGTTTCGAATATTCTAAGCATTGTTTTGTTGTCTTTTTTGTCTATGATTATGGTAGTGTGTGTACGATGTCTAATGTTCTGGGGACATCCATGTTGGTGTATAATGAAGTTGCATCTAGTGAGGTGAGGATGTCATCATGGAATGGAGTAGTGTTATTTATTTTCCAGAATTGGTCGTCCGTATTTTTGATCATACAGATAGACGTTGTTAGTAGTGGTTTGATGAGTTAGGCAACAAATTTTGATAAAGGAGCTGTGGTGGTGTTCTTGTAAGAGACTATGGGTGGTATCGGATAACCGTCTTTGTGGGTTTTGATGTTCCCGAACATATAGGGGGTGCATGTAGTGTGGGGGGGTTGTGTGTCTCATAGTGGTTTTATCTATTTTGTTTTGACTTTTTAAGATGTGTATGGTGCTGTTTATTTGTTTTATGAGGTCGGGGGTAGGATCATTGTAGATTTTTTGGTAGGTGTGTTGGTCGTTTAAGACAGCCATTATTTTGTTGTGGTAATCAGTTTTGTTGATGATGACTACAGTGTCTCCTTTGTCAACTTTTGTGATCATGATTCTGTGTTCTTCTTTAAAGATAAAAGGGATCTTTGTAAGTTGGGAGTAATGTTGGGTTTTACTAATATTTTACTATTTATAATGTTTATTTTTTGGAATATTGTGTCTCTGTTTGCATTTTCAAGTTTCGCTTGAATTTTGATGATGTCATTTTTTGGTACGTATTTAGGGGAATATCGCGAAGTTAAGTCCTTTGCTTAGGATGGTGATTTCGGATGGTGAACACAGAGTATACAGGGAAGACAGAAATTGCAGCTCATGCCCTTGAACTAAAACATATCCTCCAAATTGACAAGGCCATAATCATAGACAAACAAGACAACGAAACAGTGCTTAGAATATTCGAAACTATTGCCATAAAATGCAATGAAAATTCTATCAACGTCCACAGTCCCTACCTAATTTCCGAATGTTGGACGATCCAGAATTTACAAAATAAGTCACACCTCCGGCCATGTAGCGACCACAAATGCCCTAATTTGGCAGATGCAACTTGCAGCCTTGACATAGCCCTACACTCATTCCGACAAGGTTCCGATGACGGTCAGACGACGACCGAAATGGTCTACACCCCGTTAACCTCTGTCCCAGTTTCCACATAAGGATACCCTTCCCCCCTCCCCCTCTCCCCCACAAAAAATGTGGCCCTAAACAAAATAATATATATATATATATTTATATATATATATTATTAATAGTTTGGAAATAAGTTTGGAAACCTGGGTTTCCAAACTTATTTCCCGCGTCAAACCCCCCCCCCCCCCCCCCCCCCCCGTTTATAAACAACCTTCAGCAGGATCTTGGAATTGGACATCATAGAACCAAAAACAAGGCATGTACAAAATTTTTCCACCTCTTTTATTCTGCTATAATTGCCTTCTATACTCACCCATGAACTATATATGTCCTATTTAATATACAATATAATATACATACATGCCCTAAAAATATATATATATATATATATACACACACACCCCCTTTTTTGAGTAATGCTAGCCAATGTATTAAAATAAGGGACACTCCTAAACAAAAACAGGCTATAATAGCCGTAATTATATTAATAGTGTTTAAGAGGAGTAACATGGGAATTTTCCCAGAAACTATACTTAATTTATATTGTGTTTGTAACCATAAAACCCTTCAACCATTGGCTCTCTACTCATACCACCCCCCTTCTTCCCCCCTCCGTGACACAAAATACACTTTAATAATAAGATCGTTTTAGCACTCGCTCCAAACACTAGGCTATGTCATGGGCTCTAGTCATTCTTTCAACGAATGTATAACCTTCACAAAAGGTCTCCTTTGAAGACAAAGGAATTGGGGTTCGAGGTTATATGGTGAGTGGCAGTGTAATTTAGCGCTCATGTAAAATTGGTGATTTTTGGTATTTTTTGTGTGTGTTTTTCTTAGAAAATTGGTTTTATAGTATATTAGAACGATTTTCGCGTTTTTAGAGTATTTTGTGTGTCTTTATAACATATTTATTGGGGCTGTCGTCGCTAGAGGGATTCGTAGTGTGTAGTGTTTGTGAAAGCTCAGGATAAGATAAGTATTATTTTCAGTTATCGTTGATAAATTTATTTAATATTGCGTAGTTTTGTTTGCCTTGCGTCTCTTAGTGCATCTTTTTGTGTGTTTTTGGTGTGTTATAATTTATAATTTGATAAAATATGTTGCAAGTAAGTATGGCTCCAGTACGAAGGAAAATGGTGGTTAGTAATGATGGTTCACCATCTTTATCAGAGAACGGTAATATAAAAGAGATGATTCAGTGTACTAGCTGCGAAATGTACGCTTTGCAGAGTGCGGTTGGAGTGTGGTTAGATGATAATAAAGGAGTGAATGTGTGTAGAAAATGTAGGGAGAATGAGAAATTGAAGAGTATTTCGGATCATGAGTGTGATATTTTTGTCAAACTTCAGAATGAAGAAAATAGGGATATGACAAGAAACGGCGAGGTTGTACCAGAGAATTGTGAGAGTGTGAAGGTAGAAAGTGTGAATGATAGTATTAATGGTTTTACTTAGAATAAAAAAGATGAGATAGATGCAATGAGTGAGATCGCGTTGTTGAATGGTGCGATACAAAGGGCAAAACAGCAGCTAGAGCGTATGAGCAAAAGTCGACTGAATGAACCAGCCGATAATAAAAAGTATGACAGGAAAAATAGACGCATGAGTGTGAACATGAACAAAATGAAGGATAGAGTGCTGTATGGAGACTCGTTAGTACGAGGTGTGATAGTAGAGGATTTGACAAAATCGTGCCAACCTGGTGCGACCATAAAGGATGTAACTGAGTCTGTTAGAGAGCAAAAGGAAAGGGTGAAAGAAATGATTGTTATGGCAGGTACGAATGATTTGAAAGGAGACAAAATGGAAATGATAGAAGACCTGAATGAATTGTTTGAGGTAGCAAAAGAAAAGAGTGAGAGAGTTAGAATGATTAGTCTTTTGCCACGGTATGACAGTGAAATGTTTAAAAGGAGAGCCATAATTGCGAATGACTATGTGTGGGTTATTTATGACAAGTGGTGTGGAATTTGTGGACGTGTGGAGTGAGTTCGATGGGCGAAAGGATCTATATAAGATGGATGGCTTGCATTTGAATGGTTGCAGTGTAAGAAGACTTGAGAAAGTGTTGCTGAATGTGGTGGATGTGCAAATTCAGGGAAACTAGATTTATTAAGGGGGGGGGAGGTAGATATACAGTTCTTAGGGAGGAAGTTGAATGTAAGAATGAATATAATATGCCCGAGCAAATAAGGACAACAAATAATCAGAGTGGGACAGTTAATATAAGGCATCAAGGTAGGGTTGGGACTAATGGGGGTCTTAAATTCATGTACACTAATGTTAGGAGTATTAGGAACAAGAAGGAAGAGTTTTTGGCCATGGTTGGCACTTCCAGACCATAGCTTATTGGTATTAGTGAAACATGGCTGACTATAGATGATATAGCTAGTGGGATTGAATGTGATGGGTATAGTGTGTTCAGGAATGACAGGGAGAATAAAATGGGGGGAGGAGCATTGTTGATGATAGCTGATGAGCTGCAGCCAAGGAGAATAGAAGTTGAATTGCGGGATAGAGAAAAGAGCACATTTGAGGCCATTTGGTGTGAGATTGTGGCTAGCATTACTAAATATACAATTGGGTGCTGCTATAGACCAGGTGATGCAAAAGATGGTAGTGACAGTATGCACAAGCAAATAGAAGAAATGAATGGAAGGAGGGTGATTATTATGGGAGATTTCAGCTATGGTCGCATAAAGGAGTGAGGAGAGGACACACGGGAGGAAGGAATTGGATTTTATGTGGTTATTAAGGGATAACTATCTGCAACTGCATTTAATGGAAAATACTAGGGGTCAGAGAGTGCTTGATCTAGTAATTACATCTGAGGATTTGGCTGTAACAAATATGACCACATTGCCACCAATCGGTGAGAGTGATCATAGTGTCTTGACTTGGGAGGTGGCTAAAGGTGTAGAATTTTCAATTAAGACAGGGTACATGTGGAATTATCGTGCTGGAAAGTATGACAAGCTTTGGAGTTTGATTGGTTCAGTGCCATGGCATGTACCACTGCAAGGACTAGAAGTCGATAGTGCATGGGAGGTAGTTAAGAAGTGTTTGCATGAAGCAATGGCTGACTGTATACCTAGAGTCTGAATAATAAATCAAGTAGGGGTTAAATGGATGAATAACACCATTAAGCTTGAGCTGAAAAAAAAGAAACAACTATGGAGGGAATTTAAGGAGAAAGGTGACCGGCAGGCGCACGAACGGTATAAAGCGCAGGTCAGAAGGGTAACGAGTGTGGTAAGAAAAGCAAAAAAGGATAATGAAAGAACATTGGCTATGCAGGCTAAAGAGAATCCTAAACAGTTTTTTTAGATATGTAGCAAGTAAAAGGAAAAATGTACATGGCAGAATGATTTTAAAGAATGCCGATGGTAGGGAGGTAACTGAATCAGTTGATATAGTTGAGTTACTGAGTGAGCACTTTGCAAGAATATATCATCCAGGTGGTGACATTGCAGAAACAAATGTACCAGTAGCTTATACGGGAATTGTGGTGAACAAAGTGGAGATGAGTAGTCTATTGCATAACCTCAATGTCAATACATCTGTGGGATTGGATGGTATACCAGCTCGTGTCGTATGAGAAGCAGCTAAAGAATTGTCAGCACCCTTGACCATTTTGTTTAATTTGAGTCTCGGGTCTGGGTTAGTCCCGAGGGGGTGGAAAGAGGGGAAAATAGTTCCACTGCATAAAGGTGGTTCCAAGACTGCTGTTGTAAATTACCGACCGATTAGCATATAAGGAATCATTGTCAAGGTCTTAGAGAAATTAGTCAAGAAAAAGAATACAGGATTGGATAGATGAAAATGGGATATTGTATGGGGGACAACATGGTTTTGTGAAGGGTAGATCATGCCTCAGTAACTTGCTCATGTTTTATAACACATTAATGGCTGAACTGGATAGGGGTAATGGGTTTACAGTAATACTACTGGACCTTGCCAAGGCTTTTGATAGGATACCACATAGAACCCTAATCAGTAAACTGGAGCAGATGTGGATAGATATAGGGTTGGTGAGATGGATAGGAGGGTGGTTGAAGGAGAGATACCAGAGAGTGGTTTATTCAGGAGTGGAGTCTAAAAGACAGCTTGTGACTAGTGCCATACGGCTCTGTTCTTGGACCACTGCTTTTCAATTTGTTCATCAATGATATAGGAAAGGATTTGAGAGGAAGTGTTCACTTGTTTGCTGATGATGCAAAATTGGGTAGAGCAATTATGAGTGCACAGGATGTCAAAATTTTACAGGATGATTTGGATAGTTTGGAGGACTGGGCTAGGAAAAATGGATGTCAATTTAATGTGCCAAAGTGTAAGGTTATGCACTTTGGGGTGAAAAGAATAGCAGCAGTATATCGCATTGGTGGAACCGTACTCCAGGAGATTGATGAGGCCAGGGATTTGGGAGTGTTGGTGGACAGGGAATTGAAGTTTAGGGGGCACATTGCAAAAGTGACTAAAACAGCTCACCAAATCACTTGGCTTCTGAAGAATACTTTAACATGCAGAGACAAACAAGTTGTTGTTCCTCTGTATCGAGCCTTGATAAGACCCCATCTGGACTACTGTGCCCAGTTATGGGCATCAGGGTTTCTTCGTGATGGGGAGGAAGTAGAGAGGATCCGGAGATGAGTGACCAAGATGATAGCAGGTCTGTGGAATGAACCTTATGAGAATAAGTTGAAGATTTGTGGGTTGCAGAAATTGGTCGATAGGCGTAGGAAGGGTGATCTGATTGAGACATTCAAATTACTGAAGGGTTTCTATAAGATTGATCCAGAAGATATTTTTGAAAATATGACTGGTGGTGGGAGGACTAGGGGCTATGAATGGAAGCTGGGCAAGAGAGTGATTGACAAGGGTGTTAGAGCTAGGTTTTTTACTTGGAGAGTAGTGAACGAGTGGAATAAGCTTCCAGAGTCTGTTGTCGGTGCTACGACCGTGAATGAGTTCAAGGCAATGTATGATAGATACTGTGTGAATGTCGAATAGTTGTTCTTCGAGTCTGTCGACAATGAGGCTGTCGACTCCTTGGAGTTGCCCGGAACAATAATAATAATAATAATAAAAAAAAGCAACCTACCAGAAAACCATCCTCACATACACCACGCAAAAAATTCACATAACATTGCTCAAGAATTGCCTACATCACAACGTCACGGCAAACTTTGCTACAGTATGCGGTAACCACTCCATTTCCGGGAATAAAAAAATTTGTTACCGAGCATCACGTGCACTCATAAAGCAGGTCATACATGACAGATTCAGAAAAAAAAATCAAGCTTATTCATACATCCACAATACAAAATG
Source organism: Typopeltis vanoorti (assembly GCF_054136105.1). Taxonomy (NCBI): domain Eukaryota; kingdom Metazoa; phylum Arthropoda; class Arachnida; order Uropygi; family Thelyphonidae; genus Typopeltis; species Typopeltis vanoorti. The sequence continues at coordinate 71,076,920 of NC_143561.1, forward strand.
TAGACTGAAAACCTTAATGACCCCAAAAGAATGGGCAGTTTTCTCTGAAAGTACCCAAACACACATCAACGACTACGCGCTGTTAACTGAAGCTCGACACAAAAAAATGGTATGCCTTAACAGGCACAAAATACATAACACATACTGTTCCCAATCTTTCAGACACCACTGCCTCACAACCCACACATGACAACTCCATCAAAAATCTGTCACACCACATCCTCACACCCAATGAAATCAGCTACCCCCCCCCCCCCCCCCCGGGCCATCACCTTTTATGGCAGATATGTAGACGATATTCTATGCATTGGCAAACCCTCACACATCTCCGCCTTACAAACATCTCTCAATAATTATAGCAACAGACTACAATTCACCATGGGAACAGAACAAATCCATCAATTTCTTAAACCTGACATTAATCAGAAGCCATAACAGGATAGCTACGAAGATATTCCACAAACTCACACATATCCGAAACTACCTCCATTTCAATTCATACCACCCATATTCCGTTAAAAAATCAGTCATCCTATCACAATTTATCAATGCTTACGAATTCTCAACCAACAGCAATTATCTTAACACGGAACTAAAGTATTTAACACAGGTTTTCAAAAATTGCAACTACCCCACACATCTAATAAATTGCGCGAACAATACGGCAAAATCCCATCTTAACAATAATACAACTAAAACAGACTTCCCGACACGTATGGTCATCAAATTACCATACATCCAAAACACATACAAAGCGTACAAATACATTTTCAAAAACACGGACCATAAGCTAATATTCGCCATGAACCAAAAATTAGCAACTCTCCTAAAACCTACTAAATCTCTCACAAAGAAATATTCGAACGCCACAACATAGTCTACAAATCTCCTTGTCAAAAAGACTGACGTCACCTACTCTGGCTCAACTATTAGGTCCTTATGGACTAGACTATAAGAGCACTTCAGGGATTGCAATATTCCCATTCCGGAATATCTGAACACAAAAAAACATCCCAACATCAAAAAGAAAACACAGAGTACAGGGAAGACAGAAATTATAGCTCATTCCCTTGAACTAAAATATCCCCCAAATCGACAAGGCCATAATCATAGACAAACAAGACAATGAAACAATGCTTAGAATATCCGAAACTATTGCCATAAAATGCGATGAAAATTTTATTAACGTCCGCCACCCCTACCTAATTTCCGAATGTTGGATGATCCAGAATTTACAAATTAAGCCACGTCTCCGGCCATGTAGCGACCACAAATGCCCTAATTTAGCAGATGCAACTTGCAGCCTTGACATCGCCCTACACTCATTCCGACAAGGTTCCGATGACGGTCAGACGACGACTGAAACTGTCTACATCCCGTTTACCCCTATCCCAGTTTTCACATAAGGATACCCTCCCCCTTCGTTTTCCCCCCTCCCCCCACAAAAAATGCGGCCCTAAACAAAATAATATATATAAATATAAATATAATATATATATATATATATATATATATATTATTAATAGTAACCCAGGTTTCCAAACTTATTTCCCGTGTCAAAACATGCCCCCCCCCCGTTTATAAACAACCTTCAGCAGGATCTTGGAATTGGAAGGCATCATAGAACCAAAAACAAGGTATGTACAAAATTTTTCCACCTCTTTTATTCTGCCATAATTGCCTTCTATACTCACCCATAATGTGCTAGAAAATATATATACCCCTTTTTTGAGTAATGTTAGCCAATGTATTAAAATAACCCACAATCCTAAACAAAAACAGGCTATAATAGCATAATTATATTAATATATATATATATATATACTCTCTATATATAAAAAGATAAGCCGAAATGTAAAACGTTTTTGTCACGTTTTTTGTCTTACCGGTAAGCTGGTAAGATTATCCCGGCTTACCATCCCAGAACTTGGTGGGGGGTATTGGGCACAGTAGGCACCAAAGGAGTGGAGCCCCCCCCTCTACTTTATATATATATATATTATGTTCAGCCCATGCACAAGAGATGGGTAGTGGGTTGGGAAAGGAGAAACTTGTTGGGTAGCAGTTTCATGTTTTCTAATGGGCTTAGTACTGGGGGAATTATTGATGCTATTTCAGATAAACATTTGCCATGGAAATATTTATAGAATATATATATTGCAGAAACCAAATGGTTATGTGAAAGTGGGAGGAGTGAATTGGTAAGAGATGGGTTATTAATCAGTCTAATTGCTCTCTTATTTATTGAGTCAGTCATTTCAATATTCAATAGCTGGTGAATTTGTGATTTGTATGAGGTTAACAGCTGTTTAGAGGTGGAGTAGCATCTTATTGTACATGTGTATGTGTGTGTGTGTATATATATATATATATATATATATATATATGAAAAAATTAGTTTGAATGACTATAATACTGAGAATAAAAAGAATAAAGTTTAATGCTGAGATACTACTAGTTTCGTTGAACAAAATTCAACTTCTTCAGGTATCAAAGATATATATATAGTATGCATGTATAAAACTTGAATTCAGATTTACATTTCAGATTTTTACATCATTAAGATAATTCACAGATACTAATTTTACAGATAGAATTCTACCAAAAAAGTGAAACTAGCAAATTCTACCAAAAAATATAACATATATATTGAAAACTTGAAAAATATGCTTTCCTGATGCAGAAGAGATATAATATGTGATTAGGTGAGTTCTTGCATGATGTGCAACTCATGCAAGATAGCCTTAAAGGAACATGTTAAGAGGTAGTCAAAATTCAAAATATCAAAAATCAATGCGTGTGTGGAGTGTGTGCTAAAATTCCAGCAGTTGAATTTGAATTTATAAGCTGAGGATTAAAAGTATGTAATTGGCAGAAGTAAAACTGTGGATGAGAGAAAATGTATCAGTCTTGTAAATATTGTTCATACCTTAGCAGGAATTTTAATGTAATTATTTAATTTTGATCTTTTTTTATTTTGCTTTTTATTTATTTGATTTTGTAAAATATATATTTATGAATTAATTTTAAATCATCACTAAGGATTTTTTAAATTATTTTTTAACAGAAAGTATTTGATTTTGATGGGCTTTCTTGTTTGTGGAATGAACTCATCAAAGATGGAGAATTAATACTCTTCACATCAGATGATCAAACAAATACAGGTATTTCAAAGAAAGGTTTGTTTCTTAAACTTTTTTTTCCTATCCTTTAAGTATTAGTTAGCTCTTGAAAGTTTTATCAATTGGTTATACTATAAATTAAAGATGCCAAGAAATTATATTCTTGGTTTCATCCTTTATCCAAGTGTAAGCAAAGTTTGTAAAGTAAATGGGTGTTCATCATAGGCCTAGAGTAGTTAGTATGGGGGTGCAAGAGATCCTGATAGTATTAGGAGAAAGAAAAGAATAGATAGTATGAAAGATAGAGAAAAAGTCTTCAGCTCTTTCATATTATCATATAGAAAAGGCTATCAAGTGTTTCTTTTTCACCAGTCTCATGCAGATGAACAACTAAAAGACCAATTGAAACTATGTCATCTTTGTGCTATAGTCAGTTGGCTAGCCTCATTTGACTTAACCATCTTGAGTTGGCTTTCTCCACCTGGAATTGCTCTCCAATTATCCCTGCAATTGACTTAAGATCTTAAGAATACTTAAGACCACACTGAACTAAGAGATTGGAAGAGGATCTAGAGGCGAGTGACTAAGATGATAACAGGTCTATGGAATGAACCATATGAGAACAGGTTGAAGATTTGTGGGTTGCAGAAACTAGTTGATAGGCGGAGGAGGGGAGATATGATTGAGACATTCAAATTGCTAAAGGGATTCTATAGGATTAATTCAGAGGATATTTTTGAGATCAGGACTGGTGGTGGGAGAACTAGGGGACACCTATGGAAGCTGGGCAAGAGTGTGGTTAGCAGGGGTGTTAGAGCTGGGTTCTTTACTTTTAGAGTAGTAAATGAGTGGAATAAGCTGCCAGAGTCTGTTGTGGGTGCTATGATGGTGAACGAGTTCAAGGCAAGGTATGATAGATACTGTGAGAATGTAATCACATAGTTGTGTGGACATGATGTTTAGGGCCTCCCTCGATGAGTCTAAGGACTCCTGGAGTCGCTCGAAATAATAATAATAATTGGAACCATTTCAAAACCTCTCATAGTAAAAATAGACAGAATTTTATCTCCAGAATTTTAACTAATGCAGAAGTCATATGCTTCCCATATATAAATAGTCAAAAGGTGCTACACCTTATTATTAAAATACTTTAATGTTGATATCTCCTAGGTCTGACTCCCACTGATGAGACCTCAATAAAGGTTGAAACTGGTCTGGGTAGTGGTCCTTCCCATAATGCATAACTTTATATATGTCCATAAGGATATGTGCTTTGCATTATGGGATACTAAAGCAACATTTGATGTGAAGTTATTAGCCTCTATATACAAGTAGCCCACTTGTGAAGTTACTTCACATGCAAACTTTGTTTGCTTACACTTGGATAAAGGATGAAACTAAAAATATAATTTCTTGGAATCTTTAATTTATTCATTAGCTCATTATAAGTTTTTCATATGAAACAGACTATCTTGCAGTGTATTTTTGAGTGCCCTTTTATTTGCCTGTTTATTTTTGTGTAGGATAGAAAAATTACAGCTCCATGGGGGATAGAGGGTAGTCCTGGGATAAAAAAAGTGCCTTTGAAGTTCCTAGAAAAAACTTCAAAAAAAGGAAACAAAAGAAAAAATTGTCACAGCTGGATTTGGTATGAATATAGAAGATAAATATCAGAAAGGTGGTAAAATGTTCTGGAGACTATTGAGAAAGCTTATAAATGAAGGATGAGAGTACTGTTAAAAAAGGAATCCAAGATTGTGGTGATGACATGACAAACTGAAGATAAAGATCTGGAATAATTATTTTGAAAGATTGTTAAATGAAACAAGAAGTGGCAGAATGATGGAAGAGGAATGCAATCAGGTGTATATAACAATACTTCAGATAGAAAAAGCCATCAAAAACACTAAACATGGAAAAACAGCTAGAGTAGGTGACATTATTTTTAGGCCTCCAGGGAGTCTGACTCATTGAGGGGAGGTGATACATCACATACAACAGCTGTCATACTTTCTCTTAAACTCAGTAACACTAGATGTGTTCACTACTTCAACAGGCAAACTGTTTCTGCTCACTCATGGTTCTGTGAGAGAAAAATCTAGCTCTCATCCCTTTCTTAATGGCACATAAACATATTCTTTTCCTTTTTCCTCTCTCCTCCTTCCATATAATCAAACATTTTATCAGCTGATATCCTATAGCACCTTCTCAAAAGTTTATAGGTTGCTATCACATCAACCCTGTGTTTTCTGTCTACCAGTGTCCACATACTTTCAATCTGTCCTTGTAATCTACTTTCCATAATCCCTACATCATCTTTCTAACTCTTTGCAATCTTTACACACTTTCTTTATCCCCTGTGAATCTAGGAGACCAAATCTGCACAATGAATGAAACTATAAATGAAAATTTTTCATTTGTAGTTGTGAAGGGGAGAGCACATCTTAGTCATCAAAAATTGTTTCCAAATGTGTTCACATGTCAGTAAAAGCATTCATGTTTTTACTGACATGTAAAAACTTTATTCATGCAAAAACATGAATAAAGTGTCCTTTAAAACTGATATAACATTTCGATACTATTGAAATAACCTGGATATGAAGCATGAAGTATTTGATATATTTCATTTATATGGCTAGTTGAGTAGTTATTAGAGATGCTGTACATTTAATGTTTTGTCAATTAAGAAAAAGAAAAACCATATCACCATTCTGACTTTGAGACACTAAAATACTTATTATTTTGTTACATATGCTATAGGAAACTCGTGATTTAACTATTATTGCAATTTATGCAGTTCCGTTCCACTGTGTAGGGTGAATCAGAATGCGAGTGAATGCATGCATAATGTATGTAGGTGTAAGAATTAGTTTTCAGATTACTGCTAGAATACTTAATGCACTGCACTGCTGATTTAGAGCAGAGAAAAGATAGTGAGATGGATAGGAGCAAGCTCTATCTTGGAGTTTCATTCTACAGATTTTGTTGTTTCTCTTCAGTGAGTGAACATTTGGAAGGAAGTGTGTGAAAAGAATTCGCTATTTGTAAAGTCCATTTGTAAGTGGTATCACAAATTTTAGGATTGTCTGTAAAGCAAAGAGTTCCAGGCTGATCATGTGTGAGTAAGGAAACCGGTGATGAAGTTCAGCAGTTTATGTGATGTTGACTTAGCAGTGTAGCTGCAAGGGGGGATATACCACAGAAAACTGTGTGGTGGATTCTGAGAAAATGTCCTGAACTCTGGTTATACCATATACAATTACTGTAGGCTGTTACATCAAATAACACAGCAGCCTACATGTTTTGTATGAACATGATGGCCTTCATTGAGATATATTTCAGTGACAGTCACATTTTTTGCTAGAAAAGATGAACTGTTATAACTTCCATATGTGGGATTCTGAAAATCCACACCACTGTTGATCTTTAAGGGACAGTCCAGAAGTTTTTTTTTTTTGTTGTTCTCTGACATGACGAAAAAATCTATAGACTATTTCTTTCTTTTTTTTTTTTTGAAAAAATTCAATAAAAAATAATTAGAAGTGTGTGTGTGCTGCTATATGCTGGAGCTATTGTTATTGTTTCAGCTTGTTAAGGACAAACCTAGTGCTATCTTTTAACATAATGGAATATCTTCTTTATTAGGAAACACACAGGCACAAAAATAAATAATAATTTATTACATATTTTTGTCCTCCTCAAATAGCTATCATCAATGCAAAAGCAAATTCACAAGGTGGAGCATGAACAATGGAATGCTATTTGATTTCACAGATGTAAGCCACTTGTTAGAGTTCCACCATACAGCGGATGGTGAATACATAAAAATAAATAAAATATAACTAAAATAGTAATAAAAAAAGAAATAAAAATGCATAGTTATTGGAAGTTTTTCCACTTGGTTATACTATAAATTAAAGATTGGAAGGGTCACTATCCAGACTGGATAGTGACCCTTCACTATCCAGACTGGTTTTGACCTTTATTGAGGTCTCATCAGTGGGAGCCAGACCCAGAAGTGATATTAAGGTTGAAGTAATGCAGAAGTCATATATTTATATGCAAGTAGAGATATCACACTTTATTATTAAGATACTCTGGATTAGAGTATCCAAATGGAACACTGCTTTATGTTCCATAATGCATAGTATTATACATGTCCATAAGGAGATGTGCTTTGCATTATGGGATACTAAGTCAAGTGATGTGAAGTCATCAGCTTCTATATACGAGTTGCCTCAGTCCTGAAAATACTTCAGGCACAAACTTTGTTTGCTTACACTTGGATAAAGGATTAAACCAAGTATATAATTTCTTGGTTTAATCCTTTATCCAAGCGTAAGCAAACAAAGTTTGTGTTTGCTTACATTCTATTCCCTCAACCATATGGCTGGTGAGGATACTAGGGAAGTGATTATGAGCAAGGTGGTTTCCCATTGCTTTCCTTGCCATACTATATCCTATGACCGTAGACTGTGTGTTCACGGGGCCAGTTTGCCTGCTTGTGGGATGAAAAACACCCAGATAAGCTGGTGGAAAAACCCTGCTGTCCACGACCAAGACCAGCAAACTTGGCTATGGTTGAGGAAGATCCTTATGCTTCTCACGTCATTGACGGGAATTGAACATAGGACACTTCTTCCCTAGGCATATGGATGTGAAGCGCATAGCCACTATGCTAACCGCATGGACAAAAAAAAAAAAAAAAAAATGCATAGATAATTAAAATAAAATGATATGAAAAAAAAGTGTGGGGGGAGGAAGTTAACGGCTTGCTATTTATCAGGATGAGACACTCTGAAACTTTTGCTATGAATAGGCAGTCATAGATTAAAGTTTGGGTGTAAAAGTACTTCTGCATTCTCTCTTTAAATGATTATCTAAACTTAAAATGACAGTGTTACGTGTTCTTATTGTGGGTGATGTAAGGCTATTCTTTGACACAGGGTGACAAATGATGCATACATTGAACTTTAATAAGCATGATAAAAAACAACAACTCAGTTCTTGTTCTGAATATGTGCATTTACTGAGAAAAATATTAATATTTTTCTCAGTAAATGTTTCTAATTGTTCACGTCATTTTGACTTGCTCTGTCATTTTAATGATTTTCATCTCAAAAATTGTTATTGAGTTACATGCATGGTCTTGAATTTTTATGACATTTCTATTGAACCTTCTTTTTTGAATCTCATTGTTATTACTTTAATTATTATTCTCTAGACCAGTGGTTCTCAAACTCTTTCAGACTGTAGCACATTTGCCAATGCAAATTTCTCTTGCGGCACACCTGTGTTCTTAATGCTGGATTCTTGTGTAATTAACTGTAAAAATATGGTATTTTACAGTTTACACTTCACTATATTCAAATTCTATTACAATATACTGTATATTTTATAGTAAGATATGACAAAAATGAAAAATTTGAGCGAGAGAGATATAGGGATATTTTAAATTTTATTATGAAGTGCCTTGTTTTCAGCATGAACTGTGAGCCTGCTTCAAAGCACAAATCTTTTTTATTTGTTGTAATTTGGACAAAAATATTTTTTAGTATCAAAATTTTGTGGCACACCTCTGGCTCTCTCACATCAGACCATTTGAGAAACACTGCTCTAGACCATCCTTCATAATTATGAACAGTATTATGTTATAAATATATTTTTTTCTTAACAGTTTCTTTGCCCAAGTCATCAGCTGCAAAGTCATGCAACTGTGAAGCAAACAGTTCTCCTGGTGATTGTGGCTGTTCTACTCCTATTATAACAGAAAAGGAAGAGAAAGATAATAATGAGCAAGAAAAAAAGAAGATATTTAGTTCCAAAACATTAATTGATTCTTGGACATGGGGACCACAACCTAGTATGACTAAGAACATTGTTTCATCCTATTTAGTTATGTAATAATAAGCAACACTTATTTTTATTACAGAATGCATGTAATTTATTAAGATATGTAAGGAATATTAGAGCAGTATCTTTATGATTTTAAAGTAGTAGAGTAGGAAATCTTGCAATCCTGTGATGTGATTTTACATAGTTGGGAAGTGTGAAGTGCAGTTACTAGACAGTACTGGAAATTTTATTTTAATCACACATTAATATGAATCAGCTTGGTGTGTATGATAATGAAATTAGAATGTCAAGCGGTGTTCACATTTTTGACAGCAGGTATTTCTTTATGGCAGGTAACGAAAATATGTAAAATATTTGTGTTGCGTTCATTCACTGAGGGATAACGTTTGCTCCAGATAATCTGTGAAGTCAATAGTGCAGATATTTTTGACACAATTTTTTTTTCTTTTGTAATGGTGAATCCCACTCATGAAAAATTGTAGACCGATTGTACATTAGTACTGTGAGTGGGCTGAGGGTTATCATAAACTTTTACTTGCCACTTCAGGTTTTCAATAAGTAGGATGTTGATCATGCAGAGGGCAGTCAAATTCTTCTATCACTTACAGACATCTATGAACATCCATGCCCACAGTTGGATTCAAGCTGGTGGAAGCACTTGGCAAACAGGCATACTTTTTATAGTGTGAAACTTGTGAAAAGAGCAAGGTATACTTACTCTTTTCACAAGTTTCATGTCATCTTTTTCCAGTGATGTCTTTGATTTTGTTTATAAAGTGTTGTGTGTGTTTTTAATATAGGAGGGGGAATGACCTACCAACTCCTTGAGTATTGACGCTAGTTTCTTGGCTAGGTGATAATTGGGGCTGTCTATACCTTCGACTATCGGCCATAGTGGTGTGTTTTGTTTGTGAATTCTTCGGTAGACCATAAATTCTCGGAGAGTGAGTGTAGTACAGAATAATTTTTTTTTTTAACGATATCTTCAGGCCATGTGGTGACTGATTTAAATAGCTTCTCCATTTTGTTTTTATTTGATTGGTAGGGGCATAGTTAACTAGTTGATATGTGCTGTTGTCTGAGACTATTAGATTCATGATAAATTTAGTTTAATCCTTTATCCAAGTGTAAGCAAACAAAGTTTGTGCCTGAAAATATCTTCAGGACTGAATATGGTGTTGTACTACCTTACTGGGGTAAGGTAGTACATCACCAGGCAACTAGTAGCAAAGGTGAACCAAGCTAACATCACTCCTATCCCAGTATCTCCCATAATGCAAAACACATCTCCTTGTGGTATGTATAATGTTATGCATTAAGGAATTGGCCACTACCCAGACTAATTTCGACCTTTATTGAGGTCTCTTCAGTGTGAGCCAGGCCCAGAGGTTGAGATACCAGGCAGAAGCACTAGTGAGGTCATCTTTACCTATAAGAGTTACCAAAAGGTGTGCCACCTTTTTTTATTAAATTACTCTGGATTTAGAGAAAGATGTTGAAAGTTTATTTTTCACTTCCTATAGGTAAAGATGACCTCGCTAGTGCTTCTACCTGGTATCTTCACCTCTGGGCCTGGCTCCCACTGAAAAGACCTCAATAAAGGTCGAAACTAGTCTGGGTAGTGGCCACTCCCTTAATGCATAACATTATACATATCTGCAAGGAGATGTGTTTTGCATTATGGGAGATACTGGGATAGGAGTGATGTTAGCTTGGTTCACCTTTGCTACTAGTTGTCCAGTGTTGTACTACCTTACCCCAGTAAGCTAGTACAACACCTACCTTAACCCAGTAAGGTAGTACAACACCATATTCAGTCTTGAAGATATTTTCAGGCACAAACTTTGTTTGCTCACACTTGAATAAAGGATTAAACTAAATTTATTATAGTCTAACCAAGTGAAAAATAAACTTTCAATACTATTAGATTCATTTTGTCCAAATAAGTAGTTCGATTTAGAATAACTGTGGCACTGCCTTTATCAGCTCTAATAATTATGATATCCGGATTTAATTTTAGTGATTTTACCGCTATCAATGCCGATTTTGTTAGGTTGCTGGTTATTATTTTAGTATAATTTAAATTTAAAATGTTAGAGGCTTCCAAATGTACTTTATCTGCTATGGTGGTAGGGATAAATCTTAAGCTTCTTTCTATATGGTAAATAAAATCAAGTTTGTTAATTGTTCTGGGTGCCACAGCACCCAGAACAATTAACAATTAAAAAATTAACAATCAAAAAAGAAAAAGTTAACAATTAACCTTTGCTGATTACTGCGAGGTTATTCATTGTTCATGACGTGTTCGATTGGTTGACTATGTGACTGTTCTGAAGGCAGTTGGTGGCTCCTGTTGATCCTTGCTTCTGATTGGTTGTTATCATCACTGGTTTGTGGTTGGCTGTTATTGTTCACTGCGGAGGAATTCAAATATGTCTGTTGGTTTTTCAAGTGTTGTCAATCTTTAAGCAGAAGAAATTTGGATATGAGCTTTACCTTCTTTGTTTCCTGGATATGATTCGCCTGGTTGTCTGTAATTCTCTCAAGGATATCCCAAATATCTGGATTCAAACAACTTGGAAGTTCAGATTTTAAATTCATGACCTGATTTTGAGCATAAGCTAAGTTCTTTCGAGTAGCTCAAAACCAGGTCATGAATTTAAAATCCAGATGATTGGAGTAGAGTTCTCATAGTTACCATGCATAAAAAAAAGGGAATAAAGTTGAATGCCAGAATTGCAGAGGAATTTTTCTACTAAGTGCACCAAGTAAGATTTATGCAAGCATACTTGAAAAGAGGCTGAGAAAAATTGTGGAAGAGAAACTGGGAGAATAACAAGCTGGATTCAGACCAAATAGAGGTTGTCAAGATGAGATTTTCACTTTGTATCAAATAGTTTAGAAATCATGGGAATATGACAATGATCTGTACTTTGATTTTGTAGCTCTGGAAAAGGCATGACAAGGTACCCTTGGAAAAGCTTTACAAAACGGTACAGTTATATGGGATAAATGGAACATTATACAGGACGGTGCATAATCTATATATAAGTTGTAAATCAGCAGTTCGAATTGCAGCGAATACAGGAAGATGGTTTGATGTAACATTAGGTGTAAGACAAGGATGTACATTATCTCCACTGATGGAGATAATATGGACCGCATTATGAAAGAAAGTGACAAAAGTAAAATTGCCTGATATTTGAATTGGAGATATTAAAGTAGTGCTTTACTTTATGCAGATGATATTGTACTCCAAAACACATCCATTGCAAGTCTCAAGGATTCTCTAAATTGAATAACAGCTGTAACAAATTTGGCATGAAAATTAGCAATAAAAAGACCAAGACTATAAAAATAGTCAGGAACATAGAAACTTCAGCTGTATTCTGAATGGACAGCCTATAGAACAACTAATTTAATCTGGAAACAGACAACAGAATAAGCAAAGCTGGTATGGTGGGGAGCCGGTTGAATAAATTTATATGGAATAAGAGAGAAGTTAGCCAAAACACTAAACTAGCAGTATACAGGACACTGTTCATTCAAGTTTTAAATTATAGATCTGAGAATTTGGTTACAAATAAAGCTGTTGATCAAAGATTAGAGACCACAGATATGAGAATTCTTAAAAAAATTAGAGACCTGAACAGATTGCATAAATGGCAGAATCATTTTAAAAATGAAGACATTAGGAAGTAACTTAGCATTGTTTGCATTCAGGAAAGAGTGATCAGGGTAATCTAAGGTGGTATGGTCACTTAAATAAAATGGGAGAGAAAAGGTTAGGAAAAAAACAGGTGTTTGATGCCAAGATGACAGGAAAAAAAAAAACCCAGAGGAAGACCAATATTTAGATGGCTTGATTGAGTTAAAAGTGCATTAGAAGAATGAAATGTTAGATATGACAATATTGGAGTGTTGAAAGTAATAGATTTGGAGGAAATTGTTGATAGTAGATTAATAATAATGTAGTGCCATCATAGTAGCCTGAACATCCCTTGAGTGTACTTATTAGGACATTGATGATAATAAATTATATGCTAATGAAATTAATTTATAACTTTTTAAATTAAAAATTATTAATTTTTGTTTTAAATTTAATTATGTATTACATAATAGAATAAAATGTAACCATGCAAGAAAATCTGACCAAATCTTAATGCAATGTAAATTTCTTTTTGAAATTTAAGTGATGAATAAATTTTAATTATCTTTATAAGATTTTCAATTTTTTGATTTTGATTTGATTTGATTTGATTTGATTTTTTTTTTGATTTACTTTGCATTAATGTAAAAATTAATACAAAGTAAACTTTTATTTGTGAACATCAAAGAACTATCAACACTTAACATTTAATAATGACTTAAAATTTTCTGAGCCTTCATAGCTTAGGGTTTTGACTCCCACTCACAAAAGGTTTTTGGAAGTCTGTAAGCCTACAGTACATTTTACTATGGCTGGGTAAGGATATATATTTTTTTTTCTTCTGTTTTTGATAATGACATTAATTTTGGCTGGAAAGACTTGGTTGAATCCCATTTAGTGTATGATGACTTTCAACTGAAAGTGAATTAACCAGTCTCATATAGAAGTGGCACATCTTGCAATACAGAGAAGACTGCTTGCAGGATATGTACAATTGATAGCTCTAGCAGACTCTTCATGTAGCGTTAACTTCTGCTGTAGTGATAGAATTATACAGTAGTGGAATGACACTTATGATAAGAAAAATTATTTACTATTTATAGAGTTTTCGACATTTCCTAACCATTGTTAATGCATTTGAAAGAAAACTCAGAACAGCATCTTAATTGCAAGCACATGACAATATATGCTATTAACTGCAGGAGGATAACTTCATATAGAACTATGAGAATTCAAATAAATAAATTTTTTTTTTTTTTATTACAAATTTTTTTAATTGATTACAAATTGTGAAATACGGGAATGAGGAGAGGTATTTAGAATGACTTCCCAAAAGCGGGAAGGTTCAAGGCAATTATTTTTGTTGAGGTTTGGCCTGTGAATGAAGGCTTCACAACTTTCTTTATATAATCTTTTCAAGCAGAAGAAAATTTTTGAGTAGGACCTTAGTTTTATTCCATTGAATTACATGCCTAGTAGACAATGTGTAGCTGGCAGAACCAGACTCTTGAAGCAGAATATATATACTCTTGATACTCATGTTCTTCTAGATTAATCTGAGATGAACAACCCATCTGCCAATAATCACAGGATCCTGCAGGAGGATATTTGTCTTTTAGGGAGGCTAAGAAGAAATTTAGTTTCTAACTGCACAATTGCTTTTTCCAGCCGATTTCCTTATTCAATTTCATTGGCAATTTATTATAAAAAGGAAGCAAATTACCCATAGGTCAGTTCCTGTAGGTAATTTTCTTTGACAGTCCTTAACATATGGAATTGAAATTCTAGAAACTTCTTTTCAAGGTGAATTAGGATGAAGGCCATAATTCTGAATCATTTCATTGATTTTTGTATTGTAACCATTAGGGATGAAAGCAGTTGTGATAAGGCAATAGTTCTTTATTTAAAAGAGAATCAGTAGAACATGGTTTATATGCATGATGAACTAAGGTTTTTATCTCACCATATTTCTGACAAGGGTAATGATGTAAAGCAGCATTAATGTATTTATTAGTATGAGTTGATTTTCTGGAAACTGTTGACTACCATTTCTGAAAAATGTCAGCTCTTATTTTGCATCAACCTAATGGTATCAGTGATCTCTTTCCAAAATGCATCACCTTATACTTGACCACATTAAACTGGCAGCCATGTACCTTTGCCGGCTGATCTGTTTAAGTCTTTCTATAGGATCTCTGCATCACCTTCCTTTATCATTGATCTTTCCAGTTTAGCATCATCAGCAAACAACTGAATATTTCTTGGGAAATCATTTTCTATATCATTGATATACAAACATCTATTAAACAACAGATGATGAAGTACCGAGCTGTGGTACACCACCGATCATCTGCCTTCTCCTGGATTAAACTCCTTCATAAACCACTGTTTAATATCTGTCAGTTAGCTACCATTTCTATTTTCTCCAGTTTATGCAACAGAGTTCTATGTGGAATCTTGTCAAATAGCTTTTCAAAGTCTAGCAATATTACTGAATAGCTGATTCCCTCATTCAACTTCATCGGCACTTTATTATAAAAAGGAAGCAAATTACTAAGGCAAGACTTACCTTTCACAAAGCCATATTGTTCCTTATAGAGTATCATGTTCCTATCCACCCAGTCCTGAATTCTGTCTTTCACCTCTTCTTCTGCAGCTTGTCCCACTTAGGTAGGGTTGCTTTTCTCAGTGAGTCTCCTCCACAACCTCCTGTTTTGGGCTATAACCACATCCAAGTTCTTCATCCTCAAGTCCTCCTCCACCAGCTCCCTCTGCCTCTTCTTTGGCTGCTGTGCTTCCTTCTCCCCGCACATTCATCTACATGACCTTTCTTCCCACATACTCATCCTCCCTCCCTCCTCATCACATGACCAAACCATCTCAACCTTGCCTCCTGTATCTTTGCTCCTAAGTTCATAACTTTCACCGTTCCCCTTTCATAGTCATTTCTCAGACAATCCTTTCTGGTCACACTGCATATCCACATAAGTATTCTCATCTCCACTACCTCCATCCTGCTGATGTTATTTTTCCTCAGGGCTGCAGTTTTCATAGAATATATCATAGCTGGTCTCCTTTGCAATCTCCACCTCCTTCCTCGTTCCATCAAGAATGCTTTCTAGAATTTTCATTGTGTGGAACATCAAATTTATTCCTCTTTAATTCTTACAGTCTTGTGCATCCCCTTTAGCCTTGTAGATGGGGACAAGAGTACTTTCCCTCCATTCCTCAGGTATATTTTCCTGTTGGTAAACTTTTATGAACAGGTCCCACAGCAAGTCAATTCCCACTCCCCCAGTGCCTTCCATGCCTCCACTGGGATCCTGTCAGGGTCCCACCGATTTTCCATTCTTCATCCTCTATGGCTTCTTTCACTTCCACTCTACTAATGTTCTGCACCATCCCCTCATAAGGCTTCCCATCTTCTCTGTGAGTCCTTGCATTTTCTTCATTCAAAAGCCCTTCAAAGTATATTCTCATCTGTTTCTTATATCCACATCCCTCCTTGATACTCTCCTTCCAGAGTCTTTGATCTACCTCACATGTAAGATGTCCTATGATGCCTTATTTCTACATTTTGCCAATCAATAAATTTTTCTCTGTCCTTCCTTTTTTCTAATTGATCATAAAGATCTTGATATGCCTTCACCTGCACAACGACTCTCTTGGCTTCTCGCTTTCTCTCTGTACTCCTCTTCCATTCTTGACTCTTCCCACTTCTGCTTTGCCTTCCTCTTAGCTGTCACTGTTTCTTGTACGTTATTATTCTACCATCCACCCTCCTTCTGCTCTGTAATCTTTCCAGATGTTTTACCAAGCACCTTGATTGCACAACTCAGAATTGCTTTGGAATTATGTCTCCACCAAGCTTGTACACTTTGTAGTCCATCCAAAATTCTCTCTAACTCCCTCTTCCTAAAACAGTTTTCCTCACACTCTCTTCTTTTAAGCTAAACCACTTAATTGTCTTCATCCCATGACTTCCAAAGGTTTTTATCTTCAACCTTATTTTAAAGTAAGTACTTTCCCACCACTTTGTTACTTCCTTAAGATGTTTTCTTCTAGTCAAAATGTAGTCAATCTGTGAACTGTTTTTACCACTTCTAAATGTTATCAAATGTTCTTCCCTCTTGCAGAAAAATGAGTTCACAATTGGGAGATCAAATGCTACCACTAAGTCCACAATCCTCTCTCTTTCCTGGTTCATCGTTCCCTCTCCATGGCCACCATGCACCCTTTCACAGTCCCTAATCTGTCTTCCTATGTGTCCGTTCAAGTCTCCTCCGACAATCACCATCTCATTTTCTTCCAGTTCCCTCATTTCTTCATCTAGCACGTTCCTGACCTCATCTTTCTCTTCTGCTGTACAGCCAACTTGCGGGTCATATACACATAAGATGACCACTTGCTCTTCTTCAAGACCCAGTTTCATTCGCATGATCCTATCATTTCTCCTGCCCACTTCTAGTACTTGGTCCTTCATTTTGCCACATACCACAATTCTGACACCATTTCTTCCCTCGTTATTCGCTCCAGAGTAGAACAATTTATACTTGTCTCCCAGTTCTTTCGCTTTTTCTCCCTTCCACCTTGTCTCCTGCACACATAAAATGTCCAACTTCCTCATTATGTCTGCCACCTCTCTTCTCCTTCCAGTCATGTTTCCAACATTCAACGTTCCCACTCGCAACATTCTCTCCACCTGCTGGGCTTGCTTCTTTGACCGCATCCACTCTTGATGCGGTAACCCTCGCCTCTTCTCACAACTGTAGGTCAGTTTAGCTGTGTGTCACCTAAGGGGTATGCCCTAGCCCTTGTATCTCTTTCTTTTTGACTTATTTGATCATAGCTAGAGCTGGCAGTGAAGTTTTACAACTGGATGCCCTTTTTTGACATCAACCCTTGCCATTTATTTGGACTTGGGACCAGCACCTATTGGGGCTAGCTTGCCCCCTCCGGTGGCTGCATAAGATGAAATGACAAAGCAAAAAGAAAGATTCACTCCTAGCCCTCGAATGCTCTAATAGCATTCAGGGGAAGGAGCAAGAAGAGAAGAAAGAAGGGGAGGGAGGGGCCAGTCTACAGATAATATAACAGATGTATATTACATGAAGTAAGGCATGATCCAGCATTAGGTACCTTGGGTTTGCCATGCCTGTACTCACTAAAGTGAACCCTTGATATAGCATTCTGTCTTTCACCAATTTTCCCAATACCTTAACCACCTCCTGCGATGCTGATTGCCTATAATTTGCTTTTTCTGTCTTGTAGCCTCCTGTATGCAGTGGGACTATTTTGCCCTCTTTCCACTCCATTGGCATCTTCTCATTACTGAGGCTTAAAAATTAAACAGCTTGGTTAGAGGACCTGATAATTCCCTTGCACATTCTCGTAATACATGGACCGATATGCCATCTAATCCCATGGCTGTGTTCACATTGACGTTGTGCAATATTTTAAGTACTTCCATTTCAATCTGTATTCTTCCATCAGTCACTGTCACATTTGGCATTTCAATATCACCACCTAGATGGTACATCCTGCAAAACGCTTGCTCAATAATCAACTATTTGGTTTGCTTCTGTTACCTCCCTATTATCAGCACTTTGAATTCTAATAGTTGTTGTATTAGATAACTGCAGTTATTCTAATGCAATTAATAGCATATATTGTCACACACTTACAATTTAATTAATATTCTGTTGTGTTATCTCTTTTCTACTGTATTGACAATGATTAGGAAATTCTACAAATATTAAATAATATTTCTTATGTAAAGTGATCATTTCATTACTGTATAATTTTATCATTATTATTCACTTATGTCTTGATATTTAGATCTACTCTAACATAACATTAATTAGTTTTCTATAAAGCAACAATAACTATGTTACTTGGGGATGGGCCATTGAGGCCATTATGGACAAGTAATATATTATAATGTCTCATTTCATTTTATCCTTAACATATTAAAGAGGAGATCCATTTTTTGTCTTGGTCATTTGTTTTGCCTCAAACTCTCTGCAGACCTTCTGTGTAGTGAATGTTGTGCTAATAAACAAACCATGCATACACACAACAAAAGCACTCTGCATTTTTTTTTTTTTTTGTTATTTTGTATCTAAGTTTTAAATGTGATAAATGTTGATAATAAAATTATGCATTCAAAGACATCAAAGTGCAAATACAAACTCTAACAGAGTTTGTGTTATTGCAATTTTTGGTGTAAAGAAGGTTGAAATAATGCCTTTATTTGCTTAATTTACATTCCTTTAGTTACTTCTATCTTTAGTTACTGCCATCTATAATATTATTATTGTTGGGATATTTATGATAAAATAGTCTACAAACCTATCTAATGCTTAATGTTTTTTTAACTTACATAATTTTTGGATTGCAAATGTTGATTCAGCAACTTGAAATATATTGGTATTCCATATTGGAAACCATAAAATAATGAGGGATTTATTATCCCCTTAACTTAATATATTGGTATTATTTAAATTTCTATTAAAAGAAGATTAAATTAGTTCACCAATATAATTCACACAAGTTTATTCAGCACAGTTTTATTGGCATCATTGTGCATGATCCTGATTTTTAGCTCTGATGTGTTGTTATACTAACAACACTGATTTTTCAATTCAGACCACAAACAGATGCAATGTGTGTTTGTGTTCATAATAGATGTTTATTTACAGGTGCAGTAATTCTAGTCGCATTACCTTCTGTGCTGCTGTTTGTTGTGGTTTTCATCAGAAAAAAAAGTCAGTTGATGCATTTTTTTTTTTTTTTTTGTCAATTCCACCTTTAAAAGGTATTCAATATATAGTACATTTGAATGAGTACTAAACATGGAACTTTCTAAGCCTCTTTAGACCTAGAATTCTGGTATGGCTTTTCTGCCTGCCATCTATAATCAAGTAAGTAAATCTTTATAAGTATACATTTATATTACACATCTAAGCCTTTATGAATTTGTGTGATTTAATAAATACAGAGTAGGTGTACTTTTCTTTAATGCCCTTTCAACTATAAATTGCACATGGAAATCTTTCTACAGGACAAAAGCTAGTAATTTTCTTTGTGGCTAGTTCAGGGGTAAAGTGATATAATGTACAAATGGCTGCAATTAATCACATTCTGCCTTCATTTATCATCATCATTATCTAATTCCTGATAATGTACCTTTAGAGGGTGGACAGGATATTATGATAGTATTACATGAAAAGTTTACATTACTTTTGACCTCCTGTCAACAGTTTTACTCCAAATTAATCTGTTACAACTCCAATGTTGTAACAAATCTTATATTCCAGTCTTCTGAGGTATTTCTTACTGTATCATTCGACCTGGATCTTGGTTGTCTTCTTGATGTTGTTTCTTCCATCCTGGCCACAAATACCTTTCCTCTCCCATTCTGTTTTTAGTAACCATGCTACCTGAGATTAACTCTTCTCACACATTCCTATGGCAACAGTCAAGTTCCTTCATAATACCCTTGTTTTAATAGGGTTCTGCCATTGATGTCATCTCTTCATTCCCCTCATCTTTCTCTGAATAACTCTCATATCTATGGTTTCATCTTTGATCAAGTGTTTTATTTCTAACCCATCTCTCAGATCATATGTTAAAATTGGTTTGAATACTGTCATGTAAACAGCTAATTCAGTGTTTTGACTACTTTCTTTTTTATTCCATATAAAGTTATTCATTTGATTTCCTACCATACCAACTTTGCTAATTCTGTTGTCTATTTCTATATTTAATTTGTCATTTTCACTAAAAATTATGCTTAAATAACCAAAATATGTTTTACTTGTTCTGTAGATTCTCTATTCAGGATGCAGTTGATATTTTCAATGTATGTTCCTTTTGGTTTTCATAGTCTTTGTCTTTTTATTGAGATTTTCATTCTGAATTTATTACAGCAATTATTCAATTTAGTAGGAATCCTGAAGACTTGAACTGATTTATTTAACAGTATAACATCAACTGTATGAAGTAAAAAGTTGAGATAAATATCTCCAGTTTTGATATTAGGCCTAAAGCTGCTTTCCTTCAGCGTGATTCATCTTCATCGCCATGAAGATAAATAACAGTGGAGATTATATACACCTTTGTCTCACACTTGATGTAACATCAAAACCATCTTCCTGCACCTTTTTCAATTTTAACTGCTACCTTATAGCTCAAATATATATACTAGGTATTGCTCAATATCACATTGACTAAAACAAATAAACTCTACTAATTCTTTTTATTCCCTAAAAGAAAGGATAGGAAGAGTTTGTTTAGCCCTAATTAACTTACTGAAGACAAATGGTCAGCAGCATTCATCCTTCACAGACAGTGAGCTCAGGTCATCGAACCAAGGCTTTCAGGAGAGAGAGAGAAAAAATGGCAGATAATTGCTGCCATTTCATGGCCATAACACATGTATTATTCACAATATTATTGTGGATAAATAGTGGGAATTCTGTGGTTGATTTTTAGATGTGGGTTTAAAGACCCAGAGTTTCTCTGAGAAGAAAATCCTGCTTGCCTGTGCCAAAGATTGACTAACTCTGGAACCATTTGAAGAAATCCCCCCCCCCCCCCAAAAAAAAATTCCTCTAGTCAGCAACTAGAATGGAACCTATAACACTTTCTTTGGGTAGTCTAGCACTTGAAGCAAATGATATTTCCATGCATGGGACTATACGTATATGCACCTATTACATGTATTACAATAGTAAATTCTAGTTATGTAATAATTAATACAACAGTTTATATGGGTACTGAATACTATTATTTGAAGTGCCACTTGTTGGCCAAGTGATTATCATACCTCTTCAACGAACAAGATACAGATTCAAACTCTACTGTTTGTATGGGTATTTGTGAATGTCTTTAGTGGTGATTGAGTTTCATCTCTGGTATCAGATCATCACCATGATTATTGGCAATGATCTAAAATACTGAAATAGCTTCTTCGAAACCTCCCATATTTTATGTTAATCCCACCTTTCATGGGTAGGATTTCTATTAAAAAAATTGCTTGATGACTTCCCTGTTTTCGGTGTATATTGTTCCACATTCATAACCATTTGTTGTAAATATCTTTAACATTACTTGCTCTTAAATAATAAAGTAACATGTAAAAACCACAGTGATATCTTTAATTAGTAAAAGGACATTTATTTCGTACTAAAATTAATAATACATCTTCAGTGTCTGTAACAGTAATAGGAATGGAATACAGGCAAAATGTTCGGTGGATCACCTATTAAAATACAATTGTTACCACGTGCTAGGAAATAATAGAAATAACAGATTTAATCTGTTAAGATAAATGGTTTTTTACATAAGATAAAAGTCTCCCAGATCTTTGAAAGAGACATACAGTCATTTCTATTTAAATTTGGTCGGTGTACGATAGTTTCACAACTTTCTTTGAATAAGCGTTCATATTTGAATCTGCATCTATGGAGGAGATGCTGCTTTATCCCACTGCACACTATGTGTAGAGTCAATACTCTGCTGCGCCAGACCAGACTTCAGAGGTTTGTTATAATCAATATAATATTGATGTTCTTTTATTCTTTTTTCCAAAGAACGGCCAGTTTGTCCAAAATAAGAGACATCGCATTCGTAAGGTATTTGGTAAATGCCAGCCAAAGATAGAGAAGACAGTTTATCTTTTGTAGAAGGTAATAAAGAAGAAATTTTGTTGATAGGAATATATGTTGGAATCAATTGATATTTTTTTAGAATTCTACCTATAGGTTCAGATTCCTGGAATGTACGGAATAGGAACTCTGTGGACTGTTGAAGAAACTGTAGGTGTTGGAACATAAGGGTCCAGTATCTGTTGGATTTGATTGGGGTTGTAATCATTTGATTCCATTAACTTTTTAATGATGGAAAGTTCTTGTTGTAAGATTATTGGGGAAGAGCAAACTTTGTGTGCTCTATGAATTAGAGATTTAAGAATGCCAAATTTTTGAGACGTGGCATGCAGACTTTTTGTGAACGTATCTGCCAGTAAATGTGGGTTTTTGGAAGACGCTTGTAGATAAGGTACAAGAAGACGTTCTAGTAAGGAAGATGTCCAAAAATAGTAAAGTACCAGAGTTT
The DNA here is from genome assembly GCF_054136105.1 of Typopeltis vanoorti. Lineage (NCBI taxonomy): Eukaryota > Metazoa > Arthropoda > Arachnida > Uropygi > Thelyphonidae > Typopeltis > Typopeltis vanoorti. The sequence goes on from NC_143561.1 coordinate 71,099,666, forward strand.
TCTTTTTCCATAGTGAATTGGATGATGGGTGAAGGTTATTTATCTGTTGTAGAAAAGTGGAAAGTTCATCTTCAGTGTATGGCCAAACAGCAAAAACATCATCGACGTAACGGTACCAAAGAGATGGTCGAGGATGAATGGATGAAAACATAGTATCTTCGAATTGTTTCAAATAGTAGTTTGCCAGAGGTGGAGACAGAGGGCTACCCGTGGCAGTACCTTCAATTTGTTTGTAGATTTTGTTTTTCCAACTGAAATAACCTGAGTGTGACATATTCGAATATCCTTGCGATATCTGGAGGGTAATCTTCATATAAAGAATTGACTGTGTCGGTTAATGGGATATTGGTGAACAGAGAAATGATGTCAAAACTGACTAATATTTCAGAATCTGTAATTTTTATATCCTTGATTTTTTTGACTGTGTCGGTTAATGGGATATTGGTGAACAGAGAAATGATGTCAAAATTGACTAATATTTCAGAATCTGTAATTTTTATATCCTTGATTTTTTCAAGGAAATCTGTTGAGTTTTTTATATAGGATCTGTCTACAAAGGATAAACTGTCTTTTCTATCTTTGGCTGCTGTTTACCAAATACCTTGCGAATGCAATGTCTCTTATTTTGGACAAACTGGCCGTTCTTTGGAAAAAAGCATAAAAGAACATCAATATTATATTGATTATAACAAACCTCTGAAGTCTGGTCTGGCGCAGCACAGTATTGACTCTACTCATAGTGTCCAGTGGGATAAAGCAGCATCTCCTCCATAGATGCAGATTCAAATATGAATGCTTATTCAAAGAAAGTTGTGAAACTATCTTACACCGACCGAATTTAAATAGAAATGACTGTATGTCTCTCTCAAAGATCTGGGAGACTTTTATCTTATGTAAAAAACCGTTTATCTTAATAGATTAAATTTGTTATTTCTATTATTTCTTAGCACACGAAAACAATTGTATTTTAATAGGTGATCCACTGAACGTTTTGCCTGTATTCCATTCCTATTACTGTTACAGACACCGAAGACGTACTATTAATTTTAGTATGAAATATCTGTCCTTTTACTAATTAAAGATATCACTGTGGTTTTTACGTGTTACTTTATTATTTAATTACTATGCCACAGGTTCCACTAAAAATTACTTGCTCTGACTGGCTGCCTGTACTTACATAACTGTGTCATGTTAGCAGAATGAATTCTGATGAAATTTGATTACTTTAAATTTGGACAGCTTTTAATATGAGTTATGTAAATAACAAGATTTTATTTTTGCACAAGGATATTAGAAAGGAACTTAATGTAGTTTAGGATTCAAGAATGTGAACAGAGCTGATCTAATGTGATATGGTTGCTGAAAATATATTGGGAGGAGAAAGATTGGAAAAGGTGATGTTTAATATCACAGTTGAAGGGGGGAGGGGGGGTGTACAAGACCAAAATATGGATAGATCGATACACACACACACACACACACACACACACACACACACACACACACACACACACACACACATTGCCTTGACTGAATTGTAAGATCTGACACTATTTGAAACTTGATAAATAACAGGTTAATTTGAAAGGAATTGTTCATAGGAAGCTAGTAATAATGAAACTTTTTGTTTTTGGCATTATGTTGAGCCCGTACATGAGAGGTTGGTTAATCAACTTATAGTACATTAGTACCATGTTTGGGTAGTGGGTTGGGAAAGGAGAAAATTGTTTACATTTGATTTAAAAGCCTGTATATTATATTCCTTGGGAAACACATAAGGGGGGGGGACTATTCCACAATACAGCAGTAGCAGGGATGAAGGTGGAGGAACAGAAACCTGTTCTCTGGGTTTCAATGTGTACTATGAAGGGATGTTGGGTGGCAGCTGCATGTATTCCAATGGACTTAGTACTGAGGGGAGGGAATTATTAATGTTATTTCATATGAACATTTGCTATGGAACTATTATAGAACACATTGCAGAAACCAAATGGCTGTGCAAAAGTGAGATAGTAAGATATGAGTTATTAATCAGTCTAATTGCCCTCTATATTGAGTCAAGCATTTTGATGGAACTCCCCCCCCCCCTCAACTCAGAATGAGAGAGCAGTATTTAATAGCTATAGCTGGGTAAATTTGTGATATGCATAAGGTTTAACAGCTATTTAGAGGTGAAGTAACATCTTGAGCGAAAGAAAAATCCTAGATTTTTGGAAGCTGAGGAGGCAATGGTTGTGATGTGTTTTATTCCAGGAGAGGCATGATATCAGGGTGATTTCAGGAAGAGAAATCTCATCTTGTCTAGACATTTGAGTGTTGTCAAAGGTAATACTGGGAGAAAATGGTTCTTTTTTTGTGAGAAATAAGGCAGAACTGGGTTTTGCTAGCATTGAAATTGACGAGGTTATCTGAATCCCATTGGAGTATGGCTTGGAGATCAGAATTTGAGGAGTATGGCTTGGTTGATATTCTGTAGATTGAAGTGATTTATGTAGAGTATAAGGTTTATCAAATGAAAGAGAGGAGTGCAATCATCTGCAAAACTATATTAGGTTGGAAGCCAACTGAAATAGGTAATTGATATATAGAAGGAAGAGGGTCGATGAGAGAACAGAATCTTGTGGAATTCTGGCATTAGTTGAATATTGAGAGGATAATGAACCATTCACTATTTCTCTCTCTCTCTCTCACACACACACACACAGTCTGCATTTAGACAGAAAGCTAGCAATAGAACTGCAGAAGTCCTGGAAGAAACCCAAATGATGAGAGTTTGTTAGGTCTGGCACAAAGATTTACTTTGTGCCAGACCCAGTCCAAATCTTTGGTGATGTCAAGTGCAATCACTTGAGATTCACATCTGAACTTCTTCATGGCATTTGTCCAGCGATGGGTGATATATGTTAGTAGATCTTCTGTTGATCGACAGCGACAGAATCCATACTGGCGGTCGTTTATTAGCTGGGTGCCTTCAAGGTAGTGCAGAAGTTGGGAATTGATGGTTCTCTCTCCATTACTTTAGATAGGACAGAGGTTAATGAGATAGGGTGGTAGTATGATGGCAGTGATTTGTCACACTTCTTGGGAATGAGTTGAACATTAGCCAATTTCCAGACTGTGGGATAGATACCAGTGGAATGAGAGAATGTATACAGGCAACATAGGATAGGAGTCACTTCTGGTGCACAAACCTTCAGGATAATTGGAGGAATGCCATCAAGGCCAGAAGACATTTTTGTGTCTAATTTGGACAATATTTTTCTGAGCTCTTTGTTGGAAAGGTATAGGAGGAAATTGCGTATTGGCTATCTGGAATGGATGGGTCATTTACCACGGTCAGTTATGCATGCATTGGAGCCAAAGTGTTAAGCCAGGAGATTGGCTTTTTCTGTGGGTCATGATGCAATAGAGCCATCTCGGTATATAGGAGTGGGAATAGTGTTGGACAAAAGTTATGACCAATTGCTTTGGCTAGAGACCAAAAGGTTTGGCTGCAGTTTGACAGGCTGCAAATTTCTTGCTTTTTGCTCTTTCAAACTCTGTTTTGGAAGCATTGATAGTTTTCTTGCATCTGTTTTGGGCTTGTGTATAAGCACCATTGGAGGATGGAGTTCTTGATGTAAGCCTGTTGGGCTCTGCTTAATTTTTTATTTATATATCCTTGGTGCATCTTTTGGAGAACCAATGCTCAGTTAGGGGATGGCAGTTCAGAGTGGCATGGGGAATATATGTTACTATGCCAATAAAGATTACTTCGGTGATATGTTTGGTTCATTTGGTTCATCCGGAAACAATGGTCCATCCATGGGAATGAACATATAAGTCACAGAGGCTTTCCCACTTGGCACAGTTATAATGCCAAACTACTCTTGTATGCGAGTAGCTTGCATGGGGAGGGGGGAGAAGCACTAGATTGTGGTCGAAAACAGATAGATTGGGGACCCACTACATTCACTGCATATTTGGAAGGATCACTGGTGAGGAAAATATCTAAGGTGTTTGGGCAGTGGTTAGAGTTATGTGGTCTTCTGGTTTGCATGTGAACAATTTGTGTAAGGTGGTGGCAAATGTTTCATCATCTCTGCCTGCTAGATCTGTAGAACTTGAGGAAAGCCAGTTGATGTTATGGACATTAAAATCTTCTAGGAGGTTGATTTCACTATTAGAGAAGTGGGGCTGGAGTAAATTGTATTTAAGGAGAGGAAATTAAACAGCTCGGAGTGATTCGTTGTATTAGGGGAGTGATAGATACAGCAGATGAATTTGGCTAAGTGGGAAAGGGAGATTCTCAACTAAAGGTCAAAGTTGGGCAATTCTAGGTTGGGTACTCTCTGGCAAGCTATATCAGAGCAGACGTGCAGATGCCACCCTTGAGTCAAAAGTAGTTTGGAAAGTTGAGATGAGGTGAGTGCTTGGGAGGTGAAATTTGGGTTTCTGTCAAAAAAGAGTAGATGGGGTTCGGTAAACTGGAGATGGTAGTGGACACTATTTTAAGGTTGGAGTTGAGGCCATGAATGTTAGTGAAGTGGATGTGCAAGGCTCTGTGGAGCATATATTTGACTGCAAGGGTCTTGCATATTTCCTAGGGAGTTCCTGCATACTGGTCTCCATGGTGGGTACTAGTGGTATGATTTGATTGCACCAATTTTCCTTATTTGTAGTTGACCCAACTGTCGTCTCCATTTTGGCATTTTACTTCAAGTTGTTTTTGAAGTTGACATCCTTGTTCTCTCTGGGTGAAAGGTTAAGTCAAGCATGTGTGCGTGATTGGGGGAAAGTTCTTTTGAACTTGTTATTAATTACTGTTATTAGTTTGGATGTGCGTGTCAGTATGTCGCAAGTCACTTTCACGAGACGTGAAAGTTTATTCTATCCTTTCTTTTATTTGTGGCATTTTTATATAGTGGTATCATGATATGTACCCCTTGAGGGTTACCTAACATCAAATGATAATGTTGCCATCATCAAATTCCTGATTGTGTCCTTTGGGGGGGGGGTTGTAGGATATTATGACAGTACTACATGAAAAAATGAAAAATTTACATCATTATTAATTTCCTATCAACATATGCATACAGGTCATAAAACCCAAAAATCATTAGCAGTGCTTGAATGCATATGCTGGGATAATAGATTAAGCTACTTAGCAATAATAATATTTCGAGGAAACATTGGAATTTTGGTAATGATTTTAGCAGCTTATAAATAAGCTAATGTGATTGGCTTGGAGTAGGCAATCAGAAACAAGATCACTCAGACACAAAACATTCCTTTATTGTGATTCTCTCAGGCTCATTTATGTACATATTATTTGAATTTAGCCATCATACATAATCAACTTTCACTGTTACAATTTCACAGGGACCAAAGGAATAGCTTAAAATAAATTTCCCTTAGAATAGAATTTTTATGGTATGGAGAATTGGCTGGGATTTTCGGATACTGTTATTACTTACTCCTGTAAGAGTTGACTTTATTTTTTGGAGATGTTTTTATGCATATGTCAGAGTGGTCTAATTATGTTAATGATTATTTAGTAAAACTGTTTCAGGAGTGTTCCTTATGCAACATTCCTAAAAGATACTCAGAATGGCCTACTTTTCCTTGTCCATCTTCTGCATAATTTTTCTATTTCTCTCTTCATTATCTCAGACTTATCGATACCTTATGTCTTTACTGTCCTATTTTTTAAAATACCGTGATCAAGTTTTTCAGCTAACTGTTCTGGCAACATAGTTTTGCTAAATAATCATTCACCGTTGATTTTCGTAACGTTATCTTGGGCAACATGTCATGTTTGATGCAGATATTCATATAACACAATTTTTGACTTCATCTTTGTTTAACATTTTAAGGACAGAAGTATTTTCTGTTTGCTGAGAAAGTTTATGAATTAAAATAAAAGTTAGGCCAGTAACAAGAAATTTTATGCATAAGATGGTCAAAGAGTTGATCAACTTCCACAGGTAACTCCAGCACTTTTGAAAATAATTTGTTCTAGAAGAACTTTAAAAAATGATAGTCAAATGATTTCATTATAAAAAAAAATGCAGATAACCTTGCATGTCTTAATAGAGAGGTCAGTAATATAAAACATGATTTTATTTGAGTCAAAATTCTGATTAGAAATAGTTTTTAATTTTAATACTTCAATTTTTATTTGCAGAGGAAAGCCATCTTCAGGAATGTCTACAGGCACTTATAAATGAACAGCAACACTTATGTGCAAAAGCGGCTGGTTCTACGCTGTCTTCATTTCGTTTGAGACAGAGACTTACCATAGTACAACGTTATTTTTCTGCTTTAGCACGTAAAAAGCCACTCTCCGAAAGTCATTTAAACTCTTGCAATGTAAATAGCAATATTGGATTTAGTAGCAAAGGGTATGTGTTAATTATGATTTTTATAATTAACACAACACATTATAAAGTTGTTTTTAAAAAAAGTTGTTTGAAGTTGTCAAAGCTTTAGTTGTGTATTACTGTTATTTTGCTCAGTTTCTTATATGCCAAAGTGATATTTTACTTGAATATTTTTCATTTAATATTTATTTAGTAATATCAGTGATAGATGAGTATTTCTCAGTGGACTCCAGACTAATGTATATGTTGGTCTTGACACATTTTTATTTAGTTATTATTTTTTTTAAGAGGAACCCATCCATTAGAGATTGGTTAACCTATAGTATACAGTGGGCAGCGGAAGGGATGAACGAAGAGAAGGAGAAATTTGTTCTGTGAGTTTGGAGATGCACTGTGAGGGAGTGTTGATTAGTTACTGCACATGTTTGAACTGATTTGACAGAGAGTGGAGGTATTATTGATGTGCTAATTCTGATTAACAGTGGGTAGAAGTATTTATAGCAGATGCAAGCAACGAAAACTGAGTGCCTGTGTAAAAGTGAGTGAGGGATCATTGATTAATCTGACTGTCCTTTTCTGTACAGAGTCTGGTATCTTTAGGAAGCTCTTGTGGGAACCACCCCAGATATGGGAGAAATATTGAATTGTCAGATGAATTTGTGAGTTGTATAAGTTAAAAGTTGTTTGGAGTTAAAGTAACACTTCAAGTGAAAAAGAAAACGTAAAATTTTTTGGAGGCAGAGGAGGCAATAATATGTTTGTGCCAAGAGATTGGAGGTTAGTGTTATTTCAAAAAGAGAAATCTCATCATGCATGGGGATTTGGATGTCAAAAGGTAAGGCTGGAAGAGAAGGGTTCTTTTTTTGTGTGAAATAAGACAGTTGTGTTTTGTTTGCATTGAAATTGACCAGATTATCCAAACTTCACTGGTGAATGCTTTGGAGATCTGTATTGCAGTGGTAGTGGTTAAGGCACTGGAGATTGCAGTGAATTGTGCATTACCAGATTTGTCAAACGAAAGGGAAGAATAAAATGTGCTGTTGTCAGCAAAACTATGAATTGGGTTGTTAGTCTGCTGGAGTAAGTCATTTGTATATAGAAGGAATAGGGTGAGTGAGAGAACAGAGCCTTGTGTACATTGGTTGTATACTTAGAAGATAAGTAATATCCACCATCACCCAGTGTGAGCAAAGCTGGCAGTCCAACTGTAGAAGTCAGGAGGTAGACCAAATGATGGGAGTTTACATAACAGGCCTGTGTACTAGATCCAGTCAAAAGCCTTGGAGATATCAAGGGTAACCACTTGCAACTTGCCAAACCTTTCCATGATATTTGTCCATATGTGGTTGACGTAAATGAGTTGATCACCTGTTGACAGATAGTGACAAACTATACTGGCAGTCATTTATTAGCTGAGTATTTTTAAGATAGCATAGCAGTTGAGTGTTGATGGAAATTACTCTCCAGTAATTTCCATTACTGGAGTAAGAGAAATTGGATGGCTGGTTGAGACTATTGATTTGTTTCCCTTTTTAGGGATAGGTTGAATATGAGCTTATTACACATGGTTCATACCAGTGGAATAAGAGTGTGTAAAAAGATGACACAGAATGGGAGTCAACTCTGGAACACAGACCTTTAGGAATAGTGGAGGACAAAAAGTCTCCTGTCCCGATTGCCATCAGGACAGGAGACTTTTTGGTATCCAATTTGAACAAACTTCTCCTGATCTTTTTCGGCAAAAGGACACACTGGGCATTGAGTATAGTGTATAGGCTATTTGGGAGGACATGTTCAAGAATTGGAAGAGAAGTAGGAAGCCAGGAAATTGGCTTTTCTGTGGGTGATGTTGCAACCAATGGCTTTGGCTAGAGATAACCAGAATGCATGGCTGCCATGTGGACAGAATGCAAGTTTCCTTCTTTTAGTTCTTTCAAAGTCATTTTTTGATGTGTTGATAGTTTTCTTGCAACTGTTCTGGGATTTGGAGTTTTGGATGGAAGCCAGTAATGGTATACTTTACTCTTCTCTTGTACAGTTTTAGTACATCTGTGGGAGAACCAAGGCTTAGATAGGGGACAAGACCTCATAGTAGGATGGGGAATAAATATTTCCATGCTGATAAGAATTGTTTTGGTGATATGTTCAACATCTAGGTTTGGGTCAGATGGCTGGAAGCAATAATCCATCCCAGGAAATGTGGCATATTAATTGAGTAATGGTCTCACTTGGCTTTCTTGTAATACTGTATGATGCTGGATCCGAGTGTTTGTGTTGTTTCGTGGGAGAAAAAATCAGCGTGAGATAGCATTTGAACTTCCTAGAGTACAGACTACATTAATGGTGTACTTGAATGGGTCACTAATGAGGAAGAGGTCCAAGGTATTTGGGTTGTTTATTATTTGGGTAGGCATGCATATTTGTGTAAGGTTATTGACGATGGCAAATGACTCAGCATCTTTACCCGCGTGATCTGTGCAATTGGAGTAGGAGAGCCAGCTGGTGTTGTGAACATTATTCTCCAAGGAAAATGACCTCATTGTTAGGAAAGTTGTATTGAAGAATATCAACTTTTAAGGAAAGGAGATAGAAAAGTTCAGAATGGTTTGGTGTCATTATGAGAGTGTTAGATACAGCTTGAAATCATGTCAGGAAAGCATATGACTTTCAAAGCTAGCATTGGTGCTTAAAAATCAGAACAGTTGTATGTTGTTCATTTGCTCAAGCTAAGAATCAAATTAAAATTTCAGATCTAGGGTTAAAATAAGGTTATAAGCTATTTTGCTATTCATAAGTGAGAAATATGATCTGAGAAAATTAGCTTTCAGTCATCTATAGGTCTAGCTTTCCACTTTTGAGACCTCAATCAAGTAACAATGTACATTTCCTAGGAAGTGCACTCTGTGCTATGAGGTATTTAAGCTTGTAGTGAAGTCATTTGCTTGAATTATGCAAATAGCTAGTATGAGATTATTTGCATAGAGGAATTAAATTTATAAGTTCTTGTTAAGTTTTAATATGTTTAAGCAGGTGCTGTTTAGAAATGAATAGCGTCTTTGTTAGTATTAATTTTTGTTTTGTAGTTTATATTCCTTACATTAGATGGTAGGTATTACTCCTTTATTCAGAATACAGAAGTAATACCTACTGTTGCTCTACCACTGAACAAAAAAAAGATATTATGATTGCAGCTATCTCTGAATTTAGTAGTGGTAAATATCAAGGCTTCTAATTCTAAAGCGAAATTCAAAACTGATAGTTATCTTGTGTTTTCATGTGAAAAAAAAGTTTCCATGATGTGATTTATCCATTACGGTTTATCTAGTAGGCACCACAAATAATAAACATTAAGAAAAAAAAAGAAAAAAGAAAAATTGTTTACTTGACCACAGTTCCCTCTGACTTGTGGTGTGTATTTTCAGGATAAAATTGTAAGTTTAAAAAAAAAAAAAAAAAGCTTGTATAAAGAGTGATTTTTAAAGTAACAACTGTCATACATAGGATGAACCTAACCTTGATGGTGAGCATAGCATCGAGATGCGTGGCTCATCGTTGTATTGTATAATGACTGTCATATCCTAATTCACAGCTATGCAGGTCTTTGACACACACACACTGACTAAAGTTAGTTTAAAATGACCTTGATTTGCTATGCTGAATTGGGCAATGTAGCATTCCATCAGCTTCTTTGAATCTACATGCTGTTGAGTTCAACATGCATTCCTGTGAGCTGCCAAAGTACCTAATGCTTTTCTTTGATGGCATGAAATGCTAATCTCAATTTGTATATTCACTGTTTTTCTACATCTTTGACACGTTCTTTCATGTGGATTTTTCCAGGTTATCTTGCCTGTTTGACATAGCAGATACTGCACGTGCGGAAAATTTTGACACTCCTAGTCTCTTCAGAAGAAAATGAAGCTGTTTAGCTGAACACAGCATCACAAAGACTTTTCTACATAGATGTGAAGACAACTTTTAAGTTTTGCTGTTTAAGCAATATCTGCTATTTTATTTGAGTTTTTTTATTTAAGGCAAGGAGCAAGGTATCACAAAACAACGAGAGAAAGAGCATATACAATACCTGCCCAGTGATAACAAAAGGGAACAGGAAATGACATATATCAAGATATTCCTAAAGAATGGTTACAGTCCTAAAACCATCAGTAATATCTTATAAAAGCCATTATAGTGTTTGTATATACTGCATGGCTTGTTTTGTCTGAGGAATAGATAGGTAATATTATTGATGCAGAGTAGAAAGAGGATAGGTAATACAAGAAAGCCCAGTATTGATGGAGATGTTCAAAGACAGGAAGCCATCAAAAATGACCATCACTACTTACTAGAGAGAGAGAACTGGCTACTCAATTGTAGCAAATAGAAGATAGATGAAAGAAGAGTAATTTACTATGTGGGCTCAATACCAGATGCATTCAAATCCTTTGGGAGTATCAAGAGCAATAGCATAGGTTCCTTTCAACAGAGACCTGATGTCCATCATTAGGTCTCTATCCAGTTAGGAAGCATTGTTCATATCAGCTGTGAAAATCCATGTCCTTAGACTGATGAATGCAGGCTAGGTGTTTATCATATTTATTATATAAAAATTATGGAGACTCCATAAGTTTTAGTTCATTATGAATATTTCAGGCAAGTAAGATTTTTATTTTTATAATTTCATACTGGTCTGGTTCTTTTTTTTCTTATATCTATTCTATTATTGTTTGTTTTGTATCCTTTTATGTATGGTTCCTGCCACTTGTTCCTTTTTTTTCCTTCCATTTTTTTTTTCTGCATTGTATGATTTTCTTCCATTTCCTTATGTTTTTTTTTTTTTTTTTTGCCATTTCCTTTGTGTTCTGTGTTTCTGCTGTTTCCTTTGTTTAATAATCTCATTTACGGTTTTATCCTCAAATTTGAAGGATATGTTGTCTGAACCATAAAAAATACTATAAAGAAAGGCTAATAAATACCCATTATTTTCTAATGGGTATTTATTAGTCTTTCTTTATAGTATGTTTTTCAAATAGTAGTGTGCACATTGTAAGTGTGGTAGTCAAAATTTCTCATGTTGCATGCTAGTTTACCTTGACATACCCTTCCCACTGAATTTCTTTTCCCCTCATTTTGCTAATAGAAATAATGCAGTAACAAATATGAAATGACTTTATAAGGTGAAAAAAACTAATTTCATATTTTCTTTTATTTTCTAGTTTGAATACGAAACAAGAATAATTTTATACAGTACTTCCCACAGCATTAGTGGAAGTGAATGTGCAGAATCAGAGAAACTAGAGTTATTAAGGGGGGGGGGAGTAGATATGCAGACTTTAGAGAAACAGTTGAGTGTGTGAATGTGTGTAATATGCCCAAGTGAGTAGGAAAGACCACGAATCAGAATGGGATAGTTAGTATAAGGCATCAAAATAGGGATGGGACAAATCGGCTTCTGCAATTCATGTATACTAATGCCGGAAGTATTAGGAACAAGAAGGAAGAATTTTTGGCCTTGGTTGGCATTTCCAGACCACAGGTTATTGGCATTAGTGAAACATGGCTGACAGAAGATGACACAGCTAGTGGGATTGAATATGAGGGGTATGGTGTGTTCAGGAGTGACAGGGAGAATAAAATGGGGGGGTGTTATTGATGATAGCTGATGAGCTACAGCCAAGGAGAATAGAAGTGGAACTGCAGGATAGAGAAAAGAGCACATTTGAGGCTATTTGGTGTGAGATTGAAACTAGCAGAGCAAAATATACAGTTGGGTACTGCTATAGACCAGGTGGTGGAATAGATGGTGGAGATAGTATGCATAAGCAAATAGAAGAAATGAGTGGAAGGAGGGTAATTATTATAGGAGATTTCAACTATGGTAACATTGATTGGAAGGAGGAGAGAACACATGGGAGGAAGAAATTGGATTTTATGATGTTATTAAGGAATAATTATCTGCAACAGCATGTAATGGAAAATACTAGGCGGTCAGAGAGTGCTTGACTTCGTAATTGCATCTGAGAATTTGGCTGTAACGAATATGACCATGTTACCACCAATTGATGAGAGTGATCATAGGGTCTTGACTTGGGAGGTGACTAAAGGTGTGGAATTTACAATTAAGACAGGGTACATGTGGAATTATCGGGCTGGTATGTATGACAAGCTTAGGAGTTTGATTGGTTCAGTGCCATGGCATGTACAACTGCAAGGGCTAGAAGTTGATAGTGCATGGGAGGCTGTTAAGAAGTGTTTGTATGAAGCAATGGCTGACTGTATACCTAGAGTCCGAATAATAAATCAAGTAGGGGTTAAATGGATGAATAACACCATTAAGCTTGCTCTGCAAAAAAAGAAACAACTATGGAGGGAATTTAAAGAGAAAGGTGACCGGCAGGCACACGAACAGTATAAAGCGCAGGCCAGAAGGGTAACGAGTGTGGTAAGAAAAGCAAAAAAAGATTATGAAAGAACATTGGCCATGCAGGCTAAAGAGAATCCCAAACAATTTTTTCGATATGTTGCAAGTAAAAGAAAAAATGTATATGGCAGAATGATTTTAAAGAATGCCGATGGTAGGGAGGTAACTGAATCAGTTGATATAGATGAATTACTGAGTGAGCACTTTGTAAGAATATATCATCCAGGTGGTGGCATTGCAGAAATGAATGAACCAATAGATTATACGGGAATTGTGGTGAATGAAGTGGAGGTGAGTAGTCTATTGCAAAACCTCAATGTTAATACATCTGTGGGATTGGATGGTATACCAGCTCGTGTCGTATGTGAAGCGGCTAAAGAATTGTCAGTATCATTGACCATTTTGTTTAATTTGAGTCTCGGGTCTGGGTTAGTCCCGAGGGGGTGGAAAGAGGGGAAAATAATTCCACTGCATAAAGGTGGTTCCAAGACTGCTGCTGTAAATTACTGACCGATTAGCATATCAGGAATCATTGTCAAGGTCTTAGAGAAATTAGTCAAGAGAAGAATACAGGATTGGATAGATGAAAATGGGATACTGTATAGGGGACACCATGGTTTTGTGAAGGGTAGATCATGCCTCAGTAACTTGCTCATGTTTTATAACACAGTGACGGC